>NW_027464518.1:0-138079 GCF_050947455.1 Rhinoderma darwinii
GATATCAGCAAGTAGTTAAGAAATCCACCAAATAGTGGTTCCCCATAGTTACATTTATTATACCAGGAATACCATTTGCTGCAGATCTAACCTGATCGTACCCCACAAGTTCCCCCCTAGATAAGTTTTATTCCGTTTGCAAATGACTAAATGTTTTTATTCCACTTTTAACAAATAAGTCGGATAAGAATCTAATTCCAGAACTGATGCAGCGAGTTCCCACCTCAAGACCACTCACTGGAACCAAGTATCTATTACTCCAAAGGGGCGATATTGATAGAGGAGACCTTCAGAAAACGTTTGACATGTCAGAAGTTTGGATTGGTGGGGATCCGAGCACTGAGACCCCCACCGATCGCTAAAACGAAACGGCAAAAGCACTGGAGTGAGCGCGGAGCCGCTTAGTCTCTGCTCAGCTGTTCTCAGAAAGCCGATGTAACGGTGTACGGGCTCAATAGAAAGTTTATGTTACAAGGGCTGTCCGAGAAAAGCTGATCAGAAACTAAGCGGCTACTTGCTCACCTGAGCGCTTCTGCCGCTTTGTTTTAGCGATCGTGGCGGTCTCAGTGCTCGGACCCCCAGCGATCAAAGCTTCTGACATGTCACTATGACATGTCAGAAGTTTTCTGAAACATTAGTTACCCTTTAACACCTAATAACTTTTTCATATAGGACCACATCCCATATAGGAAAACACACACAAGGAATATTTTTGTATAGGAGAGCGTCAAGATGCCCGGCTTCTAGCGAGGGAAAAATATTATCAGATCTATATTTATAACTCCGCTGAAGAATAAATTCAAAACATATATATTGTATCCAAAAAATACGAAAAGAAATTCGGAAGATGCACCGCCCTCCCCTCCCTCTGTATCTTGTTCCTGAAGTATCAACAATTGAATACGTGGCTTTTTACCCATCCCATATCAATCTTATAATGGACTCCATAGTGGTTCATATTTTGGCCTCTAACCAAATTGGAGCATTATGTTTAGCACCTGTAATAATGCCTCGTGCACACGACCGTTGTGCCACTCGGGCCGTTTTTGACGGCATCTGAGTGCCACCCGATTGTTTTCACAGACCCATTCACTTTGACGGGTGAATCGGGTCCGTGAAAAATGGTCCGAGTCTCCGATCCGAGAAAAGATAGAACGCGTCCTGTCTTTCCTCGGATCACTGACGGGACTCGGTCGTATGGATGAGGAGTTAACCTGATTAATTCCAGCCATAAAAGGAAGATTAAGTCTGCGCCAATTTTTACATTTCGGTCACATGTCTTTTAATAAAGGCGCAATATTTAATTTCACATAGTCCTGCAGATTGTCCGAGATAGTAATCCCAAGATAGACAATTTTTGGTAAAACCGGAATAGAGGTCACTTTCTAGATCTCTGATTGCTGTAAGTAAATGGAATCATTAACTGTTTACATTCAGAGGCTGCAAACCCATGCGTGCCCAGGACTCTGTTTAATCCGCGCTGCAATTTCCGTTAATCTGCTCCGTAATAGGAACAGTATAAAGGAAAAAAACGGACCAACAGATCCGTCGCATGAAGGAAACCAACAGCGCCTGACGGAACTCATCGCCCTTAGTGGGCTCTGTCGGGTTTCCGTTATTTAAAATGACGGAATCTGAGACGGAGCCTCCAATGCAGATGTGAGTAGTGCCAAATTCTTCTTACAGCTGAGGGTTTGCTTCAACTGTACCCAGTCTAGATAATTCTCTGTGATATAAACTGCCCGAACTCCAGGCTGATACATTTTACCTGCACTGATACATTGTAACAAACTATCAGGACAGGAGAGATTTGTGCTGCTGAAACATGGAATTGTCTAGACTGGATACAATTGTACCAAACCCTCAGTTGTGAGAAGTACTAGTACAAGAATGTTTCACTTCACTGACAGCAATTAGAGATCTTGAAAACAATAAGAAATTGGATCACAAAGTATATTAGAAAGTTCTGGATCACCCCCTTTAAGCCGACATGATCTCCTTATTGACAACCCCCCCCCCCCCACAGATTTTCTCTTCGTGGCACTTTTGACATTGTCACTTGACGTTGATTTGCAGGTGGAGGAGGCCGGACAAGTCTTTCTGTTGATGAAGAAGGATTACCGCATCTCTCGCAATGTCCGCTTGGCCTGGTTCCTCAGCAACCTTCACCAGTCCATTTCTCCTGTCCCTGAATCTGAGTTGGTAAGTGTGGGTTAAATGTGAAGGGTAGAGGGCAAGTCATTAGACCATGCGAAGCGTTAGGGCGTATTCACACGGTGCGGTCATAATGGGTTTTTTTTTTACCACAATTTTCACACTATCCAGGCAAAAACGTGCGTCATTTTACGAAAATTGCTGCAAAAACGCCATATGTGCAACTGCACTGTGTGAATACGCCTTTAGTATCTTGAGTTTGGGGATTTGCCGCTGTGGGCAAATGTTCCCTTTTCTAAAACCCTATTCACACAATGCAGCCAAAAATCATGTGTTTATTTTAAGGGCATTATTTTGATTTCCCTGTACATGAACAGAGGCTCTAACTTCAGAAACGTTTCACCCTAAATGAAAATATCCTATTAAAAAAAAAAAAAAAGTCGTTCTCTTCTATCAAGTTATTTTGTATTTAGCGGTTTTTTGCTGTCAGTGAATGGAAAGATGCTTAATTACATTCACAAGCTAAAAAGCTATCCTGACCTAGTCCTACACAGACAGCTGAGTGTTTGTTATAGTGTATCAGTCGTTGGTGAGCAAAACCTAATAACAGCACAAACCTTTCTCTGGTCCTGGTCTCCGGGTTAAAGACTCCTACCCGGATACATTTGTATAAATTCACCGACAGCAAGCAGAGATCATGGAAATGATAGGGAAATAAAAGACAACGTATGTTATAAAGTTGCAAAATGTGTTGCTGCTTATCATTTTTTTCTCCTGATCTTTGTCTCTTTTAGGGTTTACGTGGCAGCGAATTAGAAGTAGTGAGCGTCGTACCTCATGGCTGGCAGCCCGATGAGCCTGTCCGCCCTGGCCTGTTCCTTTTAGTGCCATCAACGTTGGTCACCTTCCTGGCGCGGCAGTACCGCTTCGTGATAGAGCTCGACCTCAGTCCTTCTACTGTGATTGTGGTAATTAAGGGACCGGATTATCAGATATGATGGATATTGACATTGAAGGGGTTTTCTGGGACAGTAAAATGTATGGCATTTCCTTAGGATAGGCCATTAATATCTTATGAGTGGGGGTCCGACTCCCAGCACCCCCGCCGATCACCTGTATGAAGGGGCTTCATTATTTACTCAGGCACAGCGCGGTACATTTTATTGTGGCTGTACATAATATTGCATCTCAGTCCCGTTCACTTGAGCTGATGTGACATGCAGTACCAGACACAGCCACAACCAAATGTAGGCGCTGTGTCTCTGTAAGCAACAAATGGGCGCATCTCCTTTATGTAACTGATTGGTGGAGGTGCCTGGAGCTGATCAGATATTGATGGCCTGTCCTAAGGATAGGCCATCGATATTACAGTCCTGGAAAACCCCTTTAATGGGACTTGATGGGTGCCGGATTATTAGATATTTCTGGTAAGGGTCTGTCTTCTGCTCTTGTGAAATTCAAGACCATTCTGCAGTTCTGTTCTGGAAACTATTCCGGATTATCAGATTCTGGATTATGGAATAAAGTCTGTACTTGCACCTTCTCCGTTGACGCAGATTTTCTCTCTTTCTCCAGGACGACTCCACAGAGGAGATCATTTTCGATGAGATCTTCCATTCTCTCTCCCGCTGTCTGCTGGGACTCCTCAGGCATTTTCGTATCCCAGGATCCAGCTTGGCTTTCCGGCCTGAAATCTTTGTTACCATTCAGGCATATTCCTCTATTATTGGACTGCAGACTCATCAGGTAATAATGGAAGCTATGGTCGCACTGCGCCATCACCTTTTATTCTGCAGTGCGAGTAACGTGCCGCCTTCTCTTGCTGCCTCAGGTGCTTGTTCAGGGCTGTCGATTGGACGAACAGAAGCTGCCGGCGTTTCTCCAACATGTTTACCTGCAGTTAGGCACCTTCGAGAATAAGATTGCAGAAATCCTCCAGCAACAGTATCGTCCATTTACTCAGGTGGGCATAATGGGCGTATTATTTATTATGGGTGGAGATAAGCAGCACCCAAACACATATAATGCCGCTTATCTCTTTAAAAAAAAAATCCACTGCATTGCATTAGTTCAAATCCGACCCGTCGAACCTTACTCAAAACAGATGTGAGGTCACAGCCGGCCTCTCCCCATTCACTGTGAGGAGGCAATGGGATAATATAAGTATAAAGCTATTTTATCAAATCCCTGCTGCCCCCAAACCTTACCAGACCCTCCACACATTTCATTTTCAGTGAATCCTGTTGAAATTCTGAGCATCTGCCAAAAATAATAACCAAAATAGTTTAATAAAAAGTTCTGCAACTTTCTAATAGACTTTGTTTCAATTCCTCACCATTTTCAAAATCTCTGCTTACTGTCATTAAATCAGAACAGATGTACACACGTAACAGCTGGTGGTTTGCTACAATTGTATCCAGTCTAGACTATCTTCTTTAACAGCCTGGAATCCAGACTGATACATTCTACCTGCACTGATACATTGTAGCAAACTATCAGGGCAGGAGAGAGATGTGTTCCGATGCTTGCAGAGGATTGTGTAAACGAAATACAATTTTCTGTAACAAGCCCTCAGCTGTAAGCCGTATTAGGGCCTGTTCACATCTGTGCTCGGTATTCCGTTTCTCTGCTACGTCAGAGGAGCACCACGGATGCCACAGGCGGCCGACAGAACCCATTGACTTTAATGGGTTCCATTGGCTTACAATCGGGGTGTCCGAGGTTTTACCATAAATAATAGCGCAGCATGCTGCGCTATTGTTTCTGTTATTTACGGTGGAATCTGTGACGGAGCCTCCATAGCAGATGTGAACAAGGCCTTAGGTCTGTACGGGTTTTCAGGTTCCAAATGTAAACAAGAATGTTCCCGTACACTGACAGCAAGCATGTCCCATCATTAGAGTGCTCATTATTAATATCTGCCATTACAGCTTTCCTGGAGGGTTGTCGCATATTTATCTGCCATACAGAGCAGCAATGAGGAGGCAACAAAGCAGCGGCGCATGACCAGGCAGATTTATCTGTATCCTCGCCGGCCTGGAAAAAAAAAATATAGTAGCATTAATGGCTGCAATTTCCTGTTGCAACTATTTGATACATTTTTTTTTTTTTTTTTACTCCGGATGGAATTCCCCTTTAACCCATAGGTGACCACAATCTGTATATTTACATTCCAGCTGCCAATGCCCCGTGCAGCTAGAATGTAAATATATGTGGTCATGTATATGTAGAGTGCTCTGTGATTAAGCCGATCCGCCCGACACATCATCAGCTCGATCCTCGTGAAAATCAGCCACATAAAATGCCAAACACAGCGCTCATAGTCCGTGTCTAGCACTGGGACCCGAATGCCCGAACCCCCCGCCGTGGATAGAATAGTGTAACCAACCACATTATTCCATCCAGTAAAAAACATTTAACAGAGTCCGTAATGGTGCCGGCCTGGATCGAGCAGTTGTAAGATGGGGGAAGGGGGCAGCGGAGGCGACCCGTATCCCAATGTTTGCCTATACAGTGGGAGAGTCACAGGTTTACCTCTATAGTCCTCCTGACGTGTTCTTCCGACGGAAGGCTCAAAACGCAGTGTGAACAGAGTCTGATCTACATACAGAGGAATACTGGGGGGGACACAGATCCTGTCACCGCTGCTTCCTCCAGCTACTAGGAAAACTCATCCGCACTCCTGGAGCTTCCTCTGTCGTGTGCGTCACGGACCCGTATAATAATGCATCCATATGGCAGAATATATGTCAAATCCATACACATATCATCTTCCACTTGTTTTTGTCTATCTGCTGTTACGCCTACAGTAATGATTTCTGTACACGGGTGATTTGCGTCCGTTTACAGATCCCATATACCACCTAAAGGCAGGGGGCGCCGTAGAGGTCACGTAGACGGCAGCGGTCTACTTTAATTAACCCCTTAGTGACCACTAATACGCCTTTTTACGTCGGTCACTAATGGGCTTTAGGCTAGGCTGACGCCTTTTCACGTCAGCCTAGTCTAAGTCCTGCACGGGTCCCCCGTGCAGGCAGGAGCCGGGGCTCTGCTGTCTGATGACAGCTGAGCTCCTGCTCCAACGCCCGCGATCGAAGTTTACTTCGATCGCGGCCGTTTAACCCGTTAAATGCCGCCGTCAATAGCGACCGCGGCATTTAACTTTGAATGAAATCGCGGGTCTCCGATGGGGTGTCATGGCAGCCGGGGGCTTGATAAAAGCCCCCAGGTCTGCCCTGGACATATTCCTGTTAGGACGCGCCGGAGGCACGTCCTAACAGATTGCCTGTCAGATTTACACTGACAGGCAATAATGCTCTGGTATACGAAGTATACCAGAGCATTATAGCAGCGATCGGAACATCGCACAGTAAAGTCCCCTAGTGGGACTAATAAAATCAGTCATCAAAGTGAAATAAAGATTATTAATAAAAAGTACAGTAAAAAAATAAATAAAACCATTTTTTTCCATAAAAAGTGGTTTTATTTAGTAAAAGTGTAAAAAATAAAAAAAAAGTACACATATGTGGTATCGCCGCGACCGTAATGACTCCATTAATAAAGTTAATATGTAATTTAAACCGCAAAGTGAACACCGTAAAAAAAAAACATGGCGAAATTGCAATTTTTTTCCATTGCCCCTCAAAAAAGTCATAATAAAAATGAATCAATAAGTCCCATGCACCCCAAAACAGTACCATTCAAAACTACGTCTTGTCCCGCAGAAAACAAGCCCAAAAAATCACTACATTGATGGAAAAATAAAAAAATGACGGCTCTTGGAAAGCGACGAGGCAAAAGCAAATAATTTTAGTTCAAAAGTGTTTTTTTGTGTGCAAAAGTCGTAAAACATAAAAAAACCTCCACATATGTGGTATCGCCGTAATCGTACCGACCCATAGAATAAAGGTAACAAGTTATTTACGTCGCACAGTGAACGGCGTCAATTTAAAAACGCATAGAACAATGGCGGAATTTCAGTTTTTTTTTATAATCCCCCCCCCAAAAAGGTTAATAAAAGTTAATATAAAAATTATATGTACCCAAAAATGGTGCCATTAAAAAGCACAACTAATCCCGCAAAAAACAAGTCCTCATACAGCTATGTAGACGAAAAAATAAAAACGTTATAGCTCTTTGAATGCGACTATAGAAAAACGAATAAAATAGCTTGGTCATTAAGGCCTAAAATGGGCTGGTCACTAAGGGGTTAAACTCTGATTATTTTATTAGGATTGCATACCAAACTACGAAAACCAACATCCAGGCAGAAAGATGGGCGTTTCCATGGTCACGGCTGACATTGGATTGGTCAGTATGATACGGCAGGGGATCCTGGCTTTACAGCTGTTACCAGCCAACTCCAGCGCAGGTGAGTGCGTCTCTGTATTTATTGAATCCTGTCCTTTCATAATCGATTCCAATGAGATGAACTCCTCTGACTCTGCTGTGCTCCTATAGGAATAATCGTGATCACCGACGGCGTCACCAGTGTCCCGGACGTTGCCGTGTGCGAGACGTTATTGAATCAGCTGCGCAGCGGAACCATCGCCTGCTCCTTCGTCCAGGTAAAAGCTGCAGGGGTTAGTTTAAATGTCCGGTTTGGTCAATCCTTCTTCATTGGGTAGGTCACCAACAGTAGAATGAAGGGGGGATGGGTATGCGCGTGCTCCTGGACGCCCACAACTATTTTCAGGAAAGTGTTCCTGATACTGTAGGGAAAATGTATCAAATGACGGCGTTCCTTGAAATAATAGGTGACTGTGAACTGCACCAATGCGGAGAGTCTCCAACCCAGAGCCGCTCTGTATAGATCTCGCTGGTAGATCTGATCCTGATGGGAAAACCTTATAATGTCTGTAGAAAGGGCTTCCCTGAACCCCATCATTCATGAACATGTCTCTGTGCCCTCTTATTACAGGTCGGTGGTGTATATTCTTACGACTGCAGCTTCGGCTACGTTCCTAACGTTGAGCTGATGAAGTTTATTGCTATGGCGACTCTGGGGTCTTACCTCTCTTCTTGTCCGGAAGTAGAAGCCGGACAGACGGACATGAATGTTTATCACAAGGCGTTCTTACTGTATTCTTTTCTACGCACGGGGGAGGCCCTAAATCCTGAGTATTACTGTGGTGAGAGCCGAGTGTTTCTTGTTTTATTGCTGTAATTTAAATCTTCTGTTACCTTATAGCGTAACTGCACATTTGATTACCATGTATTATACTCCAGAGCTGCACTCACTATTCTGCTGGTGTCATGTCGGTACACAGAGACTCCCCCAGTAGAATAGTGAGTGCAGCTCTGGAGTATAATACTGGATGTAACTCAGGATCAGTACAGGATAAGTAATGTAATGTATGTACACAGTGACTCCACCAGCAGAATAGTGAGTGCAGCTCTGGAGTATAATACACGATGTAACTCAGGATCAGTACAGGATAAGTAATGTAATGTATGTACACAGTGACTCCACCAGCAGAATAGTGAGTGCAGCTCTGGAGTATAATACAGGATGTAACTCAGGATCAGTACAGGATAAGTAATGTAATGTATGTACACAGTGACTCCACCAGCAGAATAGTGAGTGCAGCTCCGGAGTATAATACAGGATGTAACTCCGGATCAGTACAAGATAAGTAATGTAATGTATGTACACAGTGACACCACCAGCAGAATAGTGACTGCAGCTCTGGAGTTTAATACAGGATAAGTAATGTAATGTATGTACACAGTGACTCCACCAGCAGAATAGTGAGTGCAGCTCTGGAGTATAATACAGGATGTAACTCAGGATCAGTACAGGATAAGTAATGTATGTACACAGTGACTCCACCAGCAGAATAGTGAGTGCAGCTCTGGAGTATAATACAGGATATAACTCAGGATCAGTACAGGATAAGTAATGTAATGTATGTACACAGTGACTCCACCAGCAGAATAGTGAGTGCAGCTCTGGAGTATAATACAGGATGTAACTCAGGATCAGTACAGGATAAGTAATGTAATGTATGTACACAGTGACTCCACCAGCAGAATAGTGAGTGCAGCTCTGGAGTATAATACAGGATGTAACTCAGGATCAGTACAGGATAAGTAATGTAATGTATGTACACAGTGACTCCACCAGCAGAATAGTGAGTGCAGCTCTGGAGTATAATGCAGGATGTAACTCAGAATCAGTACAGGAGAAGTAATGTAATGTATGTACACAGTGACTCCACCAGCAGAATAGTGAGTGCAGCTCTGGAGTATAATACAGGATATAACTCCAGATCAGTACTGGTTTTTTTGGGTAGTTTCTGAATGCAAGTTATAAAATGGTAATCAGCGTTGAATGAACTATAAATCGGAAAATAATTAAACTTCCCTAAAAGAATAATGACCATCGTTATGTTTTAGTCTTTACAATCTCTTTATGTAGTTGATTATGAATCACATTTTATGTCCTCAGGCTCTCAGCATAAACTGTTCAATGAGCACCTGGTGTCTGCCAGCAGTAACCCTGCCCTCGCCACGCGCCGGAGGAAGCATGCAGAGAAAGAGGTGCACGCTGACATTATTAGCGTGGTGTCCGTGCGGCTCAGGGAAGGATACAGCATCCGGGAGATCCGCATT
Organism: Rhinoderma darwinii; assembly: GCF_050947455.1. Lineage (NCBI taxonomy): Eukaryota > Metazoa > Chordata > Amphibia > Anura > Rhinodermatidae > Rhinoderma > Rhinoderma darwinii. The sequence goes on from NW_027464518.1 coordinate 9,769, forward strand.
ACAAAAGGTGGTTTTGTGCACATAATATTAGAATATAAGTTTTCTATTCGATGACTATGAGGAATTTATACTGATTGTTATGTTTAGAGTCGAGAAGAAATGTGTCCCTTAAGATGAGGACAATTGGGGACTATATATCAGAGGGGTTTTGTTACCTTCCTCTGTCAACACTGCAGGATAATCGGGGGAACTAGATGGACTCATGTATTTCCATCTTACTATGTCACTATTTGTTTCAACTAGATAAGCCATAATAGAGTAACTTGTGGGGTCTGGCCACTGGGACCCCTATTAGTCCTCATTTCCTATATTTACCCATGTTATTCTGATAAGGCCAATAAGATTTTCCTATACCAATGTGATAGAGCACATCTCCTAAAATACAGAGTTATATCTGTGTGGAGCCATTTACTGACCGTGTTATCTCATTGGTAGGATTGCTGGAGGTAAAGTTGGTTCTGCTATGGAAGCACAACATGCGTGTCGAGTACCTCGCCGTAGCTCCGTGGCCCCTGGACCTCGCCAAGCGCAGCACAAGGGTAGAAGTGGTAATGGAAGGGAGCTATGATATCCTGCACGACATCAGCTGCACATTGAAAAAACCCATCACCAGCATGTATAGGACCAGTGTAATACGCCGCTTCTGGAACACTCTGCAGAGGTAATGTAGTGACGTCACCTATAGCCAGAGGATGGGAACGCCACGCTCATCCCATTGCTTCATTTACTTAATTAGCAAATTAGAAAATCATCAACGAAGGGCAGAAGTCAAAATATCATCCTCGTTTTGCAATAGGACTTGACAGGACTATAACGGGACCTGTGCCCATCGTTGTACCTTCTTTCTGGTCATGTAGTGGCAGATCTTTTCTGTAATGGGTGAGGTGGCATAAGGAGTTTGGGAAGTTAAAGGGGTTACCCGGGAAGTGAACATTTTTGGTTAGGGGCTACAGATGAAATAAATAAAACAAAAAAGTAATACTAACCTATCCTTGCCCCTGGAGATCCAGCGCTGTCACTCCGTAGGCCGACCCAATGCTTGTTTACATGCAGCGGTCACATGCTACATGAAAGTGAACAAGCATCGGGACTGACGCCGGAGCGACAGCGCTGGATCGCCAGGGGCACGGATAAGTAAGTATTGCTTTTTTGTTTTTTTTATTTAATTTACAGCCCCTAAGGGGAAAAAAATCACTTCTAGGATAGCACCTTTAAGAATCTTTTGAACATCATTTTACTTTGCATAGATGACCCATAGAAGTTGTCACTGTGTACATACATGGCATTACTTATTCTGTACTAATCCTGAGTTATAGCATGTATTATACTCCAGACCTGCACTCACTGCGTACATACATTACATTACTTACCCTATACTGATCCTGTGTTACATCCTGCATTATACTCCAGAGCTGCACTCACTATTCTGCTGGTGGAGTCACTGTGTACATACATTACATTACTTACCCTGTACTGATCCTGTGTTACATCCTGCATTATACTCCAGAGCTGCACTCAGTATTCTGCTGGTTGAGTTACTGTGTACATACATTACATTACTAATCCTGTACTGATCCTGAGTTATATCCTGTATTATACTCCTGAGCTGCACTCACTATTCTGTTGGTGGAGTCACTGTGTACATACATTACTTATCCTGTAGTGATCCTGAGTTACATCCTGTATTATACTCCAGAGCTGCACTCACTATTCTGCTGGTGGAGTCACTGTGTACATACATTACATTACTTATCCTGTACTCATCCTGAGTTATATCCTGTATTATACTCCAGAGCTGCACTCACTATTCTGCTGGTGGAGTTACTGTGTACATACATTACATTACTTATCCTGTACTGATCCTGAGTTACATTCTGTATTATACTCCAGAGCTGCACTCACTATTCTGCTGGTGGAGTCACTGTGTACATACATTACATTACTTCTCCTGTACTGATCCTGAGTTACATCCTGTATTATACTGCAGAGCTGCATTCATAATTCTTCAGGCTTCATAGCTGAAATCTTTCAGGATTACCTGCTGTTCCGGTGTCTGCACTGAACTTGTTTTGGTGTTTTTATATTCTCTTAACCCCTTAATGACCGCCGATTAGCCTTTTCACGGCGGTCATTAGTGGGCTTTATTCTACAGCGCCGCCATTCTACGGCGCTGCTGTAGAATAAAGTAAACAGAGCAGGGAGCCGTGAAATCTCCCTGCTCTCGGCTGCCAGAGGCAGCTGAGGGCTGGGGGCGTCCCTGCTCTGCCGGGTGAGATCGATATTAGTATCGATCTCACCCGTTTAACCCTTCAGATGCGGTGCACAATAGCGAGCACCGCATCTGAGTGGTTTTGGAGAGAGGGAGGGAGCTCCCTCTCTCTCCCACCGACACCCGGCGATAAAATCGCCCAGTGTCTGTGTCTTCTATGGCAGCCGGGGGTCTAATAAAGACCCCCAGGTCTGCCTGCAGCGAATGCCTGCTAGATCATGCCGCAGGCATGACCTAGCAGATGCCTGTCCGTGTTAAACGGACAGGCAGTAATACACTGCAATACAAAAGTATTGCAGTGTATTATAATAGCGATCGGAGGATAGTGAAGTCCCCTAGTGGGACTAGTAAAAAAAGTTTTATAAAGTTAATAAAAAAAAAAATGAAAAACCCACTTTTTCCCCTTACAAAATGCTTTACTATTAAAAAAAAACTACAATAAAGCAAAAAAGTTACACATATTTGGTATCGCCGCGTCCGTAACGACCCCGACTATAAAGCTGTTACATTATTTAACCCGCACGATGAACGGCGTAAAAAATAAAATAAAAAACAATGGAAAAATTGCTGTTTTCTGTTAATCCTGACTTTAAAAAAAAGTGATCAAAAAGTCGCAGCTACTCTCAAATGGTACCAATAAAAACTGCAAGTCGTCCCGCAAAAAACAAGACCTTATACAGCTATGCCGACGCAAAAATAAAAAAGTTACAGCTCTTCGAATGTGACAATGGAAAAATGTAAAAAATGGTTTGGACATTAGGGCCCAGAATGCAAGCAGGGGGAAGGGGTTAATAGTCTTTACGCCAGGCAATGGACAGTCATTGGATTTAGGGAAAACAAACTACCCCTTGCATTATAGTAGCTCGGATAAGCTGTTAGGCGCTAGTCTGTCCACATGCTTGCTGACTGGTGTCAATAACAACCAGCTCCGTACACCAGTAGGGTATAATATCAGGGCATGCTGGGGGTTGTAGTTCTGCTACATGTGAGAGCTGCAGATTACAGAGCGCTGTCTTACAGCTATAGGGAACTGCGCATTAAACGTCCTCTTCAGTATTCAGCATCTCCTCCCATCAGATTTTTGTTTTGCTGAAGTTTAAGATTATTCGAGGAGAAGTTCTTTACTTTGGCGGCTCTTGTTTTGCAGCATCAGTCAGACAGATCAGATGTTGGTTCACCTGAAATCATTTGACAGCGTACCAGAGCATTTCAAAATCCCGGAGAGCACCAAGAATGGGGTTCCCCTCTTCTACATCCCCCCGGGATCGACAACCCCAGTAAGTCTCCTGGAGTGTGAAGGTGCGGGGTGTTTGGCATTTCACGTTACCGGCCAGTGTCTGTTTCTTTACGTTTCTTCTATAGGTGTTGTCCCTGCAGCACAGCGACTCCGACTCCGGTCATTCACAGTTTTCATCCTACTGGAAACCCATCCTCTCAATGGACGCCAATGTCTGGCAACGCTGGCTACACGTGCACCGCATTGTTTTACTGCTGGAGCATGACTTGTAAGTGTGATCGACGTACCGATGTGCTGGGGAGGAGAAAGCGACACCTTTTTCTTTTTGGGGTACCCCTCCCCAAGTTAAATAAATACAAATAATAAGATACGATCTTAAATGAATTATATCTATTTGTGGGAAGCGGAGTCTTGAATGTCAAATCCTTTTTTCCAAAATTAAAATTTTTCATGGAATCCCCCCCCCCACCTTACCAATCAGAGAGGATATGAGCTTACATTTAGGGGGGGGGGTCTTTTTTTCCCCCACAGTTACACATCTAATACCCCTTGCACCTAATCAGACTATTTGCCGACTTCATGACTCGGATGTTTATTGGCATCTGGATCGCAGTCCGTTCTGGTCTCTTCAGTTCTGGGGATTGTGTGTGGACATAAGTGACGTGTGTGAACGCTGCGCATCTTCTACCTTCTTTGTTGGGAGGTATTGTGTGTCTCAGGCTCGGCTGGGGTCAGACTTTTAGCCCTAAACATGACTGTACATTTTTTACGCAGGGTTAGGCTTGGATGCAAAGTTGCATGAAGGCGCCCATGATTTTACAATGATGTTTTTGACGCATCTACTTTCATAGAATATTTTGCTATGGCGGTTTACTATCATTTTGCCATTTTATAATTCAGGATTCATTTGTGTCAAAAGTGTGAAAACTGTCACAGCAGCCAAATAGTTAGAGGGGTGTCCCCATCCCCAACATTTATCGGAAATCCATAGGATATGCCATAAATGTCCCATAAATGCGGATCCTACCTCTGGGACCCACACCTATCTATAACGGGGCCCGCTGATTCCTATCCTAACTTCTGCTGCAGCTGGCTCGCTGTTTCCGGAACTCACATTCCCGTCTATAAAACGGCGTAGCAAGACACGATTGGCTGTTTCCAGAAAACCTGGCCACCTCGTCAGTCAGTGGTCGGAACCCAGCGGCAGAAGGGAAGACCGGGGCCCTGTTATAGAGGAAGCTGCGGGTCCCAGAGGTGAGACCTGCATCTATCGGACATTAATATTGATAAGCCATAAATATCCGAGATGGGGGATACGCCTTCAAGGCCTTATTCACACGAGCGTATTTCATGTCCGTGTTACGCGCGTTAAAAAAACGGACGTCACACGGACCTATGCAATTCAATGGGGCCATTCAAACATTGTGTTTTTCACGCGGCGTGTGTCCGCCGCGTGAAATTCACAGCATATCCTATGCTTGTGCATTTTTTGCGCATCACGCAACCCATAGAAGTCAACGGGTGCGTGAAAATCGCGGACAACACACGGACGCACATCCGTGTGTTGTCCGTGATTCACGCAACAGTTGCTAAAGAAATGATGAGAAAAAGATAAACGCCTCTTTCAAATTTTTTTTTGCTGACGTAAAAAAACGCAGACGCGCACCGTACACGGAGGTCACACGGAACTGCAACGCACGCAAAACGGACACGTGGCCTAAGGAATGGACCTTTTGATCTATTTTTCCTTCTTTTTAGGCCTGTCCCCAAGCACCTCCATACTCCTGGGAACAATGGTCGCTATAGCACAGTTCTGTGTCGTATCTCACACACGGCGCTCACCTCCCTCCTGCGAGACTGGAGCAGCTTCGTGCTGGTGGAGAGTTATTCCTACGTCAAGTTAATGCTGAGGTAACCTGAATGTTTTCTTGTGCAACTTTCTAATATACTTTTGTGTTTCATTTTCTCATCCTTTTCAAGATCCATGCTTGCTGTCAGTTAATAGGAAGGTTCTTGTTTATATCTTGTAGCTGAAAACCTTTATAGACCAAATACATCTCACAGCTGAGGGTTTGTTACAGTTTTATTCAGTCTAGACAATGTGAGTTACACAGTCTGGCGTGCTGAAGTTTTTAACTCACAGAGTATTGTCTAGACTGGATACAACTGTAACAAATCCGCTGCTGTGAGAAGTATTAAAGGGGTATTCCAGTCAGAAGTTTTTTTTACCTATACACTGGATGGGTCTTACATGTTAGATTGTTGTGGGTTTTACCGCTGGGATCCCCACTGATGGCTATAAATCCACGCACTCAGCTATGAGGAGTTTGAATCAATCGTGCACCCCGTCGCTCTATTCAGGAGCTCGGCTGTATCTGCCAGTGACATATAATTTGAATGGAGCAGCAAGGTGCACGCTCGACTGCTCCTCAATTCAATCTTCTAGACACGGTCGTGCAACTGGAGGGAATGGAGGACCAGGGTCCTGTTCTATCGATCAATGAGGGTCCCAGTGGTTGGACCCTCAGCAATCTAACATTTTTATCACCTATCCATTGGATAGATGATAAATATTTCTGGCTGGCATACACCTGCATGTCTGTGCAGATTTTTTAGTCACCAAATGAAAACAATAATTTTTCCATTCACTGACAGCAAACAGAAATTGAAAATGGTGATGAATTGAAGCATAAAATATAAAAGATGAAAGTTGTAGAACTTTTCATCATACACTGCATGAACTTTAATGTGTGGATTTCTTAATTCTGTTCTATTCCTCCTTTCAATTTTCACAGCGATCCCAATCAGACCCCTTCCTCTTTCTGTGTGGTACGAATAATCTGGAAAGCCCCCTGCATGGTCCTCCGGCTGGGGTTTCCCTTGGGAACTCCTGCGAATTGCAGAATTAAGGTGAAACCAAAAATATAAAAAAAAAAATTATTAGCTCTGCTTTTTGGTCTAAGACTCTTTGGAGAAAAGCAAGCATGTGGTCTATGAAGGGTTAAGACTTTCTGCAATAGATTCATTCACTGCGCGGTTCACAGTCCCCCCAGGAGGAGACGTTTCTATGCAGCAAGTTCAGCAGAGAGATTTTATAAATGTTTCATAGTTTATGCTTAAAGGGGTTGCCCGATTTTATCTAAATTTTTCCAAATATTCTAGAAGCAGCACTCCGTGCCAACATGGCCGCTGACGGAGGGACATGTGACCAGAGCCGTCCATCAGCAGCCTCCATTGGATGTTTCCTTGCTGTGTGCAGTGTTATTCTATTACGGCTGCGGGTGGACAGGTGCGGTCACATGCCCCTCCATCAGCGTCCATGACTGGAATAAAGTGCAGGCAGTGAAGATTGGAGTAATCAAGGTGGCGGCATTATACACGTGAAGGACATTAGCGCCGATCTTCTAACATCATTATATTTGTACGTTACTTTTTGTGCTGTTTCCAGCACATATGGAAAAATAAAGATAAAGTGGCCAACGTCAAGAGTAGATCCAGAGCTGCAGTCACAGTTCTGCTGGCTTATTGAAATTTCCCAGCACTCACTGCTTGTTCAGTGTCTTCACAAAGCCTGTGATTTGCATTATGGGTAGTGTCATTAATTTCATGTAGGAAAAATAACCCCCCCCCCCCGCCATCCCGCATTATAGGAGCTTAGCTAAGATTTTAAGGGAGCGTCTGTTCACAAGCTGACTGTTTAAGCAGAATAGTAAGTTCAACTCTGGAGTATAATACAGGATGTAACTCAGGATCAGTACAGGATTAGTTATGTAATGTATGTACACAGTGACTCCACCAGCAGAATAGTGAGTGCAGCTCTGGAGTATAATACAGGATGTAACTCAGGATCAGTACAGGATAAGTAATGTAATGTATGTACACAGTGACTCCACCAGCAGAATAGTGAGTGCTGCTCTGGAGTATAATACAGGATGTAACTCAGGATCAGTACATGATAAGTAATGTATGTACACAGTGACTACACCAGCAGAATAGGGAGTGCAGCTCTGGAGTATAATACAGGATGTAACTCAGGATCAGTACAGGATAAGTAATGTAATGTATGTACACAGTGACTCCACCAGCAGAATAGTGAGTGCAGCTCTGGAGTATAATACAGGATGTAACTCAGGATCAGTACAGGATAAGTAATGTAATGTATGTACACAGTGACTCCACCAGCAGAATAGTGAGTGCTGCTCTGGAGTATAATACAGGATGTAACTCAGGATCAGTACAGGATAAGTAATGTAATGTATGTACACAGTGACTCCACCAGCAGAAAAGTGAGTGCAGCTCTGGAGTATAATACAGGATGTAACTCCGGATCAGTACAGGATAAGTAATGTAATGTATGTACACAGTGACTACCAGCAGAATAGTGAGTGCAGCTCTGGAGTATAATACAGGATATAACTCAGGATCAGTACAGGATAAGTAATGTAATGTATGAACACAGTGACTCCACCAGCAGAATAGTGAGTGCAGCTCTGGAGTATAATACAGGATATAACTCTGGATCAGTACAGGATAAGTAATGTAATGTATATACACAGTGACTCCACCAGCAGAATAGTGAGTGCAGCTCTGGAGTATTATACAGGAAGTAACTCAGGATCAGTACAGGATAAGTAATGTAATGTATGTACACAGTGACTCCACCAGCAGAATTGTGAGTGCAGCTCTGGAGTATAATACAGGATATAACTCTGGATCAGTACAGGATAAGTAATGTAATGTATGTACACAGTGACTCCACCAGCAGAATAGTGAGTGCAGCTCTGGAGTATAATACAGGATGTAACTCAGGATCAGTACAGGATAAGTAATGTAATGTATATACACAGTGACTCCACCAGCAGAATAGTGAGCGCAGCTCTGGAGTATTATACAGGATGTAACTCAGGATCAGTACAGGATAAGTAATGTATTGTATGTACACAGTGACTCCACCAGCAGAATAGTGAGTGCAGCTAGGGAGTATAATACAGGATATAACTCAGGATAAGTAATGTAATGTATATACACAGTGACTCCACCAGCAGAATAGTGAGTACAGCTCTGGAGTATAGTACAAGATGTAACTCAGGATCAGTACAGGAGTAGTAATGTAATGTATGTACACAGTGACTCCACCAGCAGAATAGTGAGTGCAGCTCTGGAGTAGAACACAGGATGTAACTCAGGATCAGTACAGGATAAGTAATGTAATGTATGTACACAGTGACTCCACCAGCAGAATAGTGAGTGCAGCTCTGGAGTATAATACAGGATGTAACTCAGGATCAGTACAGGATAAGTAATGTAATGTATGTACACAGTGACTCCACCAGCAGAATAGTGAGTGCAGCTCTGGAGTATTATACAGGATGTAACTCAGAATCAGTACAGGATAAGTAATGTAATGTATGTACATAGTGACTCCACCAGCAGAAAAGTGAGTGCAGCTCTGGAGTATAATACAGGATATAACTCAGGATCAGTACAGGATAAGTAATGTAATGTATGTACACAGTGACTCCACCACCAGAATAGTGAGTGCAGCTCTGGAGTATAACCCAGGATGTAACTCAGGATCAGTACAGGATAAGTAATGTAATGTATGTACACAGTGACTCCACCAGCAGAATAGTGAGTGCAGCTCTGGAGTATAATACTTAGCATTGGTGGAAGTCAGTCGGGTCCTCACTGTTCCGGCTGTTGTGGGGCATCCAGTAAATAAGACATAAAACTTTTATGTGGAAAAAGCCCTTTAAAGTCCTGTGTAGAGAATATTTTCATTCTTAGAAAAACTATAGCTATTCCTTGAGATAAATGACCGGATATAAACCTCACAGATCGTGGAGGAGCTGAGAGACCGGATCCTTCTGCTGCGATTCCCCCACAGGGTGCAGAGCAAAGAGACCACCCCTCGGGTCAAGAGAAAGATGTTTGGGGTCAGCTCTCCCTCCAAATCCCCTCCTCCGCAGGTCGCACCTCCTGCCTTCTCTGACCGCTGCTGCCTGGTCTTGCTGCACAAACCCCTGGAGAAGCTGCTCATCAAGTGAGTGCAGACGCCGGATAATAATGTGTGGAATCAGATAGTAATGACTTCTGTCTCCTCTAGATTTCCACTTACAGTCAAAGAAATTGGAGATAAAATTGGTGATCTATGTTTCCCGGCTAGCAGAGATTTCAGGAGCCTTTTCCCGTATGATGGGGTTGTCTGTGATGAAATAACCCTTAGTTTTCAGCTATCCAGTTTTATGTTAATAAATTCTCATTGTATAATGAAATGTTATTAAGATCTACTTGCCATCAGTGAATGAAATTGGGTTTTTATTTTATTCCCTGACAGCAAGCAGACATTTTGAAAATGGTGAGGAATTAAACACAACGTATGTTAGAAAGTTGCAGAAATGTTAATTATACGGTGATCTTGCTTTATTTACACTGGACGAGGCTTTTAGAAGTTTGCCACGCTGAGGAATAACCGGTTACATTTTAGGGATTTTCTGGCTTCGTTGTATAATAAAAGTTCTGCAACTTTCTAATCTACTTTCTTGAGATTTTCAAAATCTTTGCTGCTTGTCGGTAAATAGAAACATTCTCTCATAGATCCAAAGGCTGAAAACCCATACAGGCCTAATGCCTTGTGAGCTAAATACATCAGCAGCGCAAATCTCTTTTCCGTCTTGAAGGTTTGCCACAATGTATCAGTGCAGGTAAAATGTATCCGCCTGGAGTGCAGGCTTTTTTTGCTCACAGAGGATTGTCTAGACTCAATTTATCTGCAGCAGTGAGAAGTATTAGGTCCGTACTGGTTTTCTGACTTTGGAGGTGAACAAGTTTTTGTTTTTTCCGTTCACTGACAGCAAGTAGTAATCTGGAAAAGGGTGAGGATTGAAACGCAAAGTATATTAGAAAGTTTCAGAAGTTTTTATTATACAATTATTAGACTTCATTTACATAAGACAGGACGATCCCTTTAATGCCAGGCAAGTTCTGACCCCAGACCCCTAATAACTCCAAACCACTTACATTTCTCAGTCACCGCTCTCTTTTCTTCTCCCAGGTATGACAAGCTTCCTCTGGACTACAGGACGCCATTCATCCTGAACTTGGAGAGCCTGGCACAACACACGTCTGTACCTGGACCTCTGATTACCAATCGCTCGGCCTCCTCCACCCTGGCCTCCTTATCCCGCTACTTCTATCATCAAAGATGGATCTGGTCTGTGCAGTCAGGCCTGACGACCACTGTACCCACAACTGCCATGGCACATATCCTGTCCACCCTGACCGAGTACGTTTCTGGATCTGAGCGTTTTAAAATGAACTTTATTACCTTTAAAATGGACTTTACAGCCCAAAATTGTCATTTCATTCCCATTGGTCCAGAATCATCATGTATAGTTAGGGCTTATTCACACGAACAGGTGTTAAATCGGCCGTGAAAAACAAACAGCTGTTTTTCACTGCCGATTTGCAACCGTGCGGGACCAGAGTTCACAGATCCGTGACTGGAGCTATCCCTGATGTGACTGGAGCTATCCCTGATGTGACTGGAGCTATCCCTGATGTGACTGGAGCTATCCCTGATGTGACTGGAGCTATCCCTGATGTGACTGGAGCTATCCCTGATGTGACTGGAGCTATCCCTGATGTGACGGGAGCTATCCCTGATGTGACGGGAGCTATCCCTGATGTGACGGGAGCTATCCCTGATGTGACGGGAGCTATCCCTGATGTGACGGGAGCTATCCCTGATGTGACGGGAGCTATGCCTGATGTGACGGGAGCTATGCCTGATGTGACGGGAGCTATGCCTGATGTGACTGGAGCTATCCCTGATGTGACTGGAGCTATCCCTGATGTGACTGGAGCTATCCCTGATGTGACTGGAGCTATCCCTGATGTGACGGGAGCTATCCCTGATGTGACGGGAGCTATCCCTGATGTGACGGGAGCTATCCCTGATGTGACGGGAGCTATCCCTGATGTGACGGGAGCTATCCCTGATGTGACGGGAGCTATGCCTGATGTGACGGGAGCTATGCCTGATGTGACGGGAGCTATGCCTGATGTGACGGGAGCTATGCCTGATGTGACGGGAGCTATGCCTGATGTGACGGGAGCTGTCCCTGATGTGACGGGAGCTGTCCCTGATGTGACGGGAGCTATGCCTGATGTGACGGGAGCTATCCCTGATGTGACGGGAGCAATGCCTGATCTGACAGGAGCTGTCCCTGATCTGACGGGAGCTGTCCCTGATCTGACGGGAGCTGTCCCTGATCTGACGGGAGCTGTCCCTGATCTGACGGGAGCTGTCCCTGATCTGACGGGAGCTGTCCCTGATATGACGGGAGCTATCCCTGAATGCTCCTTTCCTGACAAGCTTTCCAAGCAGAAAAAATATTGCAACTCTCTCTGGATTGGGGAGAACCTTTACATGGATGGATCGTATTCTGATAAACTGGTATATTACAGATGCAGCGCCTTAATGCTGGTCCTTATTGTCCTATTATTTTGCCAGGATCCGACTCTCTGAAGGTTTCCATTTTGCATCAAGTGGAGAAGGAATCATTAACATGGTCTTAGAGGTCCCCATTCAGGTGAGCGTCTTATCTTATCCCGTCCATAGACCTGTTTCGTGGATCTCTAGCAGCTCTGACTGCCCCGAAAACATGTGTGTTCAGCTCACTATTCTAATAGGGGGAGTGAGACAAGCGGCTTCTAGACACCTCCGTAGCTGCTCATCTCTTTGGGAAACAAAGGACTCGGAAATCCTCTGTCCGCTAAATAGCCTGGACCGTTGGCTGATAGTTTTTTAGTTACACTGATACATTGTAACAAACCACATTTATGTGACATCCAGCTTCTGGTTTTCCCATTGCAAAAACAAAACACAGCAGGAAATTTGTTTTTATGAAATGCAAAGTGTGAACTTGACCTTGGTAATGATAACTCTTTATGCAATCATTGTGCACATTTCTTGCAGGACGATTCTATAGGTGAAGGCAGTATAGAGAAGCACAGCTGTATCATCCAGTACATTCTCTTTCCGCCACATGTCACATCCACCAAGGACAGGTGCGTTCTCTTTTCCTGTATCGACCGTTCCATTATACATTCTTAACCCGTAAGTGACCGCCAATACGCCTTTTCACGGCGCTGCATCAGAATAAATTAACAGAGCAGGGAGCCGTTAAATCTCCCTGCTCTCAGCTGCCAGAGGTAGCTCAGGGCTGGGGGCGTCCCTGCTCGAATGTGTGAGATCGATATAAGTATCGATCTCACCCGTTTAACCCTTCAGATGCAGCGCTCAATAGCGTGCGCCGCATCTGAGTGGCTTTGGAGAGAGGGAGGGAGCTCCCTCTCATCCCACCGACACCCAGTGAGAAGATCACTGAGTGTCTGTGTCTCTCGATGCCAGCCGGGGGCCTAATAAAGGCCCCCAGGTCTGCCTGTAGCGAATGCCTGTTAGATCATGCCACAGGCCTAGCAGATGTCTGTCTGTTTTACACGGACAGGCAGTAATACACTGCAATACAAAAGTATTGCAGTGTATTATAATAGCGATCGGATGATCGCATATTAAAGTCCTCTAGTGGGACTAGTAAAAAAAAGTTCAATAAAGTTAATTTTAAAAAAAAATGTGGAAAAAAATGAAAAACCCACTTTTTCCCCCTTACAAAATGCTTTACTATTAAAAAACAAAAATAAAGTAAAAAAGTTACACATATTTGGTATCGCCGCGTCCGTAACGACCCCGACTATAAATCTATAAATCTATTACACTATTTAACCCGCACGGTGAACGCCGTAAAAAAATTAACAAAAAACCTATGGAAAAATTTACTGTTTTCTGTGAATCTTGACTTAAAAAAAGTGTGATAAAAAGTGATCAAAAAGTCGCATCTACTCCAAAATGGTACCAATAAAAACTACAAGTTTTCCAGCAAAAAGAAAAAAGCCCTCGTACAACCGCATCGGCAGAACAATAAAAAAGTTACGGCTCTTCAAATATGGAGACCCAAAAACAAATAACTTTGAAAAAAAAGCGTTTATACTGTGTAAAAGTAGTAAAACATACAAAATCTATACAAATTTGGTATCGTTGCAATCGTGACAACCCGCTGTTAGTGTTATTTATACCACACGGTAAACAGCGTAGATTCTATTCCCCCCCCCCCCCCAAAAAAAGTTAATAAAAGTTAATCAATAAATAATATGTACCTCAAAATGGTGCTATTAAAAAAAATACAACTTGTCCCGCAAAAAACAAGACCTTACACAGCGATGTCGACGCAAAAATAAAAGAGTTATAGCTCTTCGAATGAGACGATGGAAAAACGTAAAAAATAGCTTGGTCATGAAGGGGTTAAAGGGGAATGAGGAGGAAATTAAAAATAAATAAACATACCTATTGGTTTCTATGACAAATTCAGCAACAATCTGCCCAACGTATCTGCTATGGTGACATCAGTCAGGTGACATCGGGCAGATTGATTGCTGGCAGAACTTATAATACATATCTATAGGTCCTATATCTATAGGTAAGTTTACTCTCGTTCTATTTCCAGCACATTGCCACCCCTAGTCTAACTTGTCGGTAATTCCAGGTGTTCCCCTTTAAATCGTTCCTTTTTTTGCGTCTGCAGCTTCTCTACGGATGAAGATAATGACCTGGAGGTGGAGGCCATAGAACAGGACACGGAGCTGCATCTGGTGTCTGAATGTTGGGTGGAACCTCAAAGCGGCTCCATCATGGGGACCTCGGAGCGCTGGAAACACCTTCAAGGTCTTATGTACTCGGAGATCCCGCAGGCGGTGAGTATATGGGCGCGCAGCGAGGGGCTTCTAAAACAATGGACATTTGGGAAGTAATTGGATTCAGTGCCGTGTAATATGACGTATATCGGGTTGTAAGCTATAGACTGCCTATAAGGCCCCCTTCACACCACCGTATTTTTCATCCTTCATTATGGACCCATTCATTTCTATGGGCTACGGACACCTTTCCGCGTATTTACGGATGGGTGTCCGTGCTGTAGAAATGATAGAAAATGTCCTTTTTTTTAACCGTAATTACGGCACGGACTCTCCATAGATGTCTATGGGCGCTTACGTAATTACGGAAGCGTTGCTATGCAACACCAGGAGATTACCCTAGATTCCTCCCTGCTTTTTAGTGGATCTGTAATACGGACCCCGTTTACGCACACCCTTGTGGATGATTTACAGATGACTATAAATGACTACAGATCCGTATTTACTGATGGATGAAAAATACGGTCGTGTGCATGAGGCCTAATATGCAAAACCAACCATAGACGGAAGATATAGGATCGATCAAACGACAGATCTTCCATGATTCATCCACTAAAAGAGTTTTTTAACCCGTTCATTGCCGCAACAATTTTCACACTTTTGATGTACGCAAAACAATCTTATTATACCCCCCCAACCCATATATTTTATGAAAGTCGACACCTTACACATTGTTAAAATTGGAACCACTCTTGTTTACATCCAGAGGCTCAAAAACCAGTAGAGACCAAAGCCTTCTCACAGCCTAATGTTTTTTTTTAATAGTAAGCAGAGATCTTGAAAAAGGAATATTTTAGTAAGTGGCTGGGTATTAGAAAATGAATAAAGGGGTTATTCAGGATTAGAAAAAACGTGGCTTATTTTTTCTAAAAACAGCACCACCTCTGTCCACAGGTTGTGTGTGGTATTGCAGCTCAGCCCCATTCACTTCAAAGTACGCTGCAACACATCATGGACAGGTGTAATGCTGTTTTTAGAAGAAAGCCGCCATGTTGTTCTAATCCTGGACAACTCTATAAGTGGATAAGCGACTTCCATGAAGAATAGGACAGGACTAAATACAACCTGCTTCATCCTGCGACTGTCAGGACCAGAGATTGTCATCCGGATCCAACCCCGAAAATCTAATTTGGGCAAATCTGCCATTCAGAAATACAGCTGGTCGATCAAGCGATGAATACATCACCTCTCATGTTAGATAACTAGGCAGAATTGTTTTGGATTGGAAAGGCATGGCGGTGATGGCGGCCATATTGGTTTTCACCCAGCTCTACCAGATATAATTGGGAATGTTGTGTTTTCCCTGTATGATCTTCGTTGCTTGCGTTTTCTTTATTGCAGCTGTTTCCCAGAGATCAGAGCTGTATTAACGTCATGCTGACATTCGAGTACATTGTTCAACTCTGCCAAAACAAAGATGGCGGCTCTCCCATCCTGACTAAGAATGACAGGGCAGGTGAGAATACGTACAGTCATACCTTACAGCAAGCAGTGTTACTAGAATTGTATGTACCGACTTATGACACGTCCGCCAGATCTAACCTTGTCTTTTACTGGCTGGCTATAGTGAAGTTCTTCGTATATTATAGACCTCCAGGCTCCTCCCGATTTATTGAGGCTCCTCCCCTCAATCTTTGGTAGTTTAATTACTTGTAGTTAATAATCATTCTGTCCTTACTGTAATCATCTCTCCATGCACTGACCTTCTGCTGAGCCTGTGCTTATACACAGCAACCAATATGAACAAGCAGAGCTGCAGTGTAAAGCATGGGGGTGAACAGATCCGCAGCCTGAGCCTTTGATGAGACAAGAGGTGGATTTTAGACCAGATCAGACTCCAATAAACAATGCAGCTGAGCGGGAGTCACTGGTCATAGCTGTGTCCTGATGGAACTGAACGAAAACTAGTCAGACTACCATAGACTCCAACAGACATTGCCCAGAGAGTTGTGACTTTTGGATCGTTTTTATGCCCAAAACTGGGCATTCACTTTAACACCAAGAGTTTGCAGGATTACCGTAGATCTGATGATTATAGTTCTGTCATGTGAATGTGTTATTATTCTCCCACTGACTACGTTCTCTATATTGTGTTTCATATTCCGCTATGTGATATGTAAATAAATATGTATCGGTTTGTGATCTGTATTAACATTGGTGTGTTACATTGTTGCAGACCCCCCGGAGAGCAGCGGGCAGTGCATTAGAGAGGTCCCATTTCAATTTGACCTAATGCAACTTCTGCCCAAATGTCAACAGATTGAAATGTTCTTCTTAACCCTGAGCCGAGGTAATGATTATAATAAGGGCTGTTTTGTACAGTAAAAAGAAAATCCGAGAGTAAAATACTAATAATCCGGAATCCTCCAGACTGTCGAGGTGCCGAATTATCAGATTTCCGTACCTACCGGACTATCTTGCATACATACACACAATTACCTGCTTCTTCTCCATCCCTGAAGTCCCTGATTCTGGGTCTTTCTAATATATTTTGTGATTCAATTCCTCATCATTTTCAAGATCTTTGTTTGCTGTCAGTGAATGAGAACATTCACAGGCTATGTAGCCTATAACATGCATAGTTCTGTTCTCAGTGGAATAGTGGATACAATTGTCTCCAGTCTAGTCAATGCTCTGTAATATAAACAGCCTGGACTCCAGACTGATACATTGTAACAAACTACCAGAGAGATCTGTGCAGCTGCTGATGTGTTGGACTCCTAGAGCATTACATAGACGGTTTTTTTCACTTCTCATCTGAGAGCAAGACTCGGTTTGTATAGGTTTGCTGCCTCTGAATGTAAACGAGTGTTTGTTATTGATTGACAGCAAGCAGAGATTTTGAAAATTGTGAAGAATTGTAACATAAAGTATGTTAGAAAGTTGTAGAACTTTTCATTTATTCAGAGAATAAGCTTTTTTTACTTCAAAACCCCTTTAGTGTTTCACATTACTCTGATCATGAAGCATAAGATGTTATTTCTTCTCCAATTACACAGGACGATTATCGGACAGATCAATAGTTCATATAACGCTCGTTGCCGTTAATTGCCCAGTGTAAACGGGAACAATCAGCAGATAAACGAGCAAACGCTCGATCATCTGGTCGTATCGATTTAAAAAAAGTGAATTGTTGTTGTTGTCGGCAGCGCATCTCCCTCGTTGATTGGCGCTCGCTGGATCGGCTGCTTATCGGCCGGTGTAAAAGGGCCTTAAAGCTAAGCAAAAAAACCTGCTGGCGTCCTGATAACAGAGGGCAGTCGATTGTGAGAGCTAACGTGATATCTACACAGTTGGGGCTTAACCAGCCAGCCATAAACTGGTTCGTCTCCCCCTGCCCTGACCAACTTTCCAATATTTTTAGCTTTTAAAAAAAATTATTACAATCCAGTTTCTGTTCTGGCTCCTTATTAAAATCAAATCTGTGCCGCAAGAAAACCCAAATTTTTTTTCGACCAAAGTGTAAAATACAAATTTTTAACCCTTAGAACCAGTCATTCCAAAAGGTGAAATTGGTTGTGGATATTTTGGTATCAGACGGCTTTGGTCCTGAGGGGGTTAATGTCTGACTGTGACTTATAAGTGAATGTACTTTGAATATAAACTTAGTCTGTGTTTCTTTTCCAAAGCTGAAGCAGAAGTTTCATCCGTGGAGGCCTCACTGCCGAACGATATGCTGCTCAGCTTATTCCACAGCTGCCTGCAGGGGGAGCTCAATGACCAGGAGATCCCATTTGATGATCAAGACCACCTGACTTTTATGGAGCAAGTTCTACAACGTGACCGTGACGGGCAACCCTCCCCCTTCACGTACTCACAAGGTATATTCAAGACCAGCGTTCCAAAATGAGTGGCTCGTAGCCCCTTTGTATGAGCTCACATAGTGACATAGTCATAGATGTTAAAGGGGGCTTCTAGGTCTTAGGCTCTAATCCGCAACAAAATCTGCGACAAATCCGCGATGTGTAAACTCAGCCTTACACTGCCGTGACAATCTAAACAAGCGGAGCTGCAGTATAAAGCATAGGGAAGGGACAGAACAGAAGCCTGAGTCTCTTATGATAAGGAAGGTGAATTTTAGACTAGTCTAGAGTAGACCATGCAGCTATGCGGCAGTCACTGGTCGTAGCTGTGCCTTAATGTAGCAGAAAATCTATACAAGCAGAGCTGCAGTGTAAAGCATGGGTTGACAGCGCATCAGCCGGATCCTCTGTGACACAGACACCAATTAGACATTGCAGTTAAGCCGAGAATGTAGAGAGATTATAAACCACAGGTAACAAAATCACAGGTGAGAAAGATATGATGCACATAGACTGAGGGGCGGAGCCTAAATAAGGAGGAGGAGTCTGGAGATTGCCTTAGAAGTTAAATGTCGTTGATTTCTTACAGGGGAAACGTCGAGGAGCACGGTCCAATCAGACGCTGCAGATTCTTCTCTGTCTTCACATAATAACAGTCGCTATGAACCAACGAATTCATCCACCACATTACAGGTATAGCAGTTTACTGACCGTCTCATTATACCAGTCCTTGTAGCTTCAGTGTTACAGGGGTCATCTCATCAGAGTCCATCCCTTTCCTATTGCAGCCTTCCGGCTCGTGGCACCCCCAGAAAACCGCTAATCTAGCCGGGGGGACACTTCTCTGGCCAGAAGTTTCCCCTGCAGCAGCCACTGGAAATGTAGTATTACATGGCCGCCATTCAGATGAATGTAATACATGGACAGCTTGAGTCTTATAGAGTGGCTCCCTGTTCGATCACATCAGACTGGGACGGTTGCTTAGCAGCAGTGTGAATCCGGCTCGGTGACTACTTTTTCTACTTGAGTCTATGGAGATCTATGTGTCACCCATCACAGGCTTCAGCAGTTCTTGAACCTCACTAGTATTACACGGGGAGGGGGGCAGAATATAGTGCAGCCTCCCGATCTCTATTTATGGCTTCTCAGCATATTTAGGAGAATATAGAGATCACGGTGTCCCCCAGCATGCAGAAATGGTATGGTCTTTTGCTGGTCATGTGATTTATGTGCTGAGTTATGGGATTCATAGCAAAGCAGAGATGAAGAGAAAGCTGGGGAAATCTAAGAATCAAGATGGAAGCTTTTTTTAAAGCTCAGACAAGGCAGCAGTTCAAAAAGTAAGTACAGTATACATAAAAGACGTGTAGGGTGTGGTATACAGGCAGGTGGGGGTGCAGACCTGGAAAGTTGTTACCACTGGAGGTCTTCTTTAAATATAAAAGTTAGATTCACATTCTAAGTAGTGGGAGGTCGGCATCAAGCTGCTGTCTGGTTTCCCAGTCTCCTCCTCAGCCCACAAGCCTGTGCGATTACATAAGCATGTTGTCTGAGCGCTTCTCCCCCTCTCCCTTCATATCCCCGTCAGTCATTGTGGCTACCCTCCTGTTTTCTATTGGATGTAGCAGGGGCGTAACTAGGAAAGACTGGGCCCCATAGCAAACTTTTGACTGGGGCCCCCCCTCCCCTGGGTGTCACACAACCCCCCCCCCTTGTAGATAGTGCCTTTTTTACAGCCCCCTCTGTAGATAGCACCATACAGTCCCCCTGTATGGCGCTATCTACAGAGGGGCTGTATGGCGTTATCTACAGAGGGGGCTGTATGGCGTTATCTACAGAGGGGGCTGTATGGCGTTATCTACAGGGGGGCTGTATGGCGCTATCTACAGAGGGGGTCTGTATGGAGTTATTTACAGGGGGGGCTGTATGGCGTTATCTACAGAGGGGTCTGTATAGTGTTATCTACAGGGGGGACTGTATGGCGCTATCTACAGGGGGGCTGTGTGGCGCTATCTACAGGGGGGCTGTATGGCGCTATCTACAGAGGGGGCTTTATTGCGCTATCCACAGAGGGGCTGTATGGTGCTATCTAAGGGGGGGCTGTATGGCATTATCTACAGAGGGGGCTGTATAGCGCTATCTACAGAGGGGGCTGTATGGCGCTACCTACAGAGGGGGCTGTATGGCGCTATCTACAGAGGGGGCTGTAACGCCATACAGCCCCCCCCTGTAGGGAACGCCTTACAGCCCCCCCTATTGGGAATGCCATACAGCCCCCCCCTGTAGGGAACGCCATACAGCCCCCCCTGTAGGGAACGCCATACAGCCCCCCCTGTAGGGAACGCCATACAGCCCCCCCTGTAGGGAACGCCTTACAGCCCCCCCCCCTGTAGGGAATGCCATACAGCCCCCCCCTGTAGGGAATGCCATACAGCCCCCCCCCTGTAGGGAATGCCATACAGCCCCCCCCCTGTAGGGAACGCCATACAGCCCCCCCCCCTGTAGGGAACGCCATACAGCCCCCCCCCTGTAGGGAACGCCATACAGCCCCCCCCCCCCCCTGTAGGGAACTCCATACATAGTCCCCAACTCCCCCCAAAAAATCGGACCTACAGTGACATGTATCCCCTATCCACAGGATGTCCACAGGATAGGGGATACATGAGTGATCGCTGGCAGCGATAGGGAGAACGTCTTTTGTTTAATGGCAGAGCGGGGAGATACCTCCCTGCTCTGCCGTAGTGTTCAGTGGCGTCCCGCTGTAGCAGCCATAGCGGCTACTAGCGGAGCCTCCGGCCATGGTGGGGGCCCGTGCCGGCGGGCAACACGGGCCCCCTTATTCTGCGGGCCCCGTAGCAGCCGCTACGGCTGCTATAGCGGTAGTTACGCCACTGGGATGTAGAGAATCAAGTAGAGGCCACACAGAGCAAGAATGGCTACGTCCCCCTTCCTCCAATGCCAATGAGTGCAGGGGACAGTAGTTGTATGGTGATGTCATCATGCCAAATAAAGAAGACCTGTCGCCTCTCCTGACACGTCTGTTTTAGTAAATTCTCGTAAACCCCATGAAATAGCAATTCTGGAATATGTTCTCTTAGAACTCTGTTGTACCATTCCTCTGTTAGTCCTCCTAGAAATGTATAAATAAATTGACATCTGGGTGTTACTTTTCCCCTTGACAAAGGGGCGTGTCCCTACACCGTCTCACTCTGTCAGCTCTGATTGGATCTTGTCAGTCTGTGTATGGACACACCCCCAACTGCTAACTTCCAGTTGTTAATTTGTTCATACGTTTCTCGGAGGAATAACAGAGGAACGGCACAATGCAGGGTTCTAAGCAAAGATGCTCAAGAATTGTTATTTCAGGGCCGACGGAACGCCAGAACGCAGATGTGAACGAAGCCTTAGCTGCTGGGAATTTTTTTGACTGATAAGCACTTTACTTATCTACATCCAGAGCCGCGTCGCAGTCGCTGCGCTACCTCATGCGTTTATCGAGGCTATACCGGCTTGCAGTATTTTTCAGAGTGAAATTGCAGTCAACCCCCCCCCCCCATATTTTTCAGCTAGGCAAATGTATTTATTTTCAAATATGCAAATTCATATTCATATTTATCCCATGTGCTGAACGGCTGCATATTGTATTACATTGCTGGATATTTACATAGAACGATTTGCATGGCTATACTGGAAAGATCAGTTGCGTTCCTTATGTAGAGATTTACCAGGCACCGGTAACATGAAGCAGACGGAACACAATGGTATTTTACTGTCAACATAGAAGGAAAACGCAGACGGTTTAACAACATTTCTCTGTGAATTTACATAAAATGGTTCTTGTATGGATTTTTTATTTACATCATGACTCCAGTCACAGCCAGAGCTGCATTCACAATTCTGGTTTGCTGATATCATACTATGGGAGCTGAAATTGAAAGTTAGATCTTTGTCGGAAGGTTACATGATAGTTTGCAGAATGCAGATAGCCCATAGACTGATTGTGGGAGCTAGCAGATTTCTGAATGCAGCTTTGGTTGTGACTGAAGTATAAAACATGAAATAACGCAATGTCTTAAGATAAGTTAAGCAAAGAATTTGCAAATGTTTGTAATGTGGACATAAGCTTTAAGGGTACAGTGTTCGGGAGGGAGAGTTCGGAGGACTCGTTTGGCAGTGGTTGGGAACAGGCAGAAATAATAGACCTATCATGACTGTGATACGTACCCCGCGCCGTCATAGCTACCGCGCGCCGTCTCATACGTACCGCGCGCCGTCTCATGCGTACCGCGCGCCGTCTCATACGTACCGCGCGCCGTCTCATGCGTACCGCGCGCCGTCTCATGCGTACCACGCCGTCTCATACGTACCGCGCGCCGTCTCATGCGTACCGGGCGCCGTCTCATGCGTACCGGGCGCCGTCTCATGCGTACCGGGCGCCGTCTCATGCGTACCGGGCGCCGTCTCATGCGTACCGGGCGCCGTCTCATGCGTACCGGGCGCCGTCTCATGCGTACCGCTCGCCGTCTCATGCGTACCGCGCGCCGTCTCATGCGTACCGGGCGCCGTCTCATGCGTACCGCGCGCCGTCTCATGCGTACCGCGCGCCGTCTCATGCGTACCGCGCGCCGTCTCATGCGTACTGCGCCGCCGTCTCATGCGTACCGCGCGCCGTCATAGACGCGTAAGTGCTGTCTGTTCCTATGTAGATGCTTCATGTGATAACCTGCAGAGAATTCTTTTCTTAGAGTCCATGTCCTACAGAGGAAACGGAGGACGGCAGAACATTGTCGCACTCGGAGGAGCCGCCACGGTGGCGCTGCTATGCTCGACTGGTGAATGCACAGCACCTGCTCCTCACCTTCCTGCCAGCATCTTTTACAGGTACAGAAAACTGAACAATTCTCATCTGGTAAAGTGTAACTAAACTTTCAGAAAACTTCTGACGTGTCATAGTGATGTGTCAGACGTTTTGATCGGTGGGGGACCGCGCACTGAGACTGCGCCGATCACTAAAACGAAGGGGAAGAAGCGCTCGGGTGAGCACTGAGCCACTTAGTCTTTGATCGTATTTTCTCGGAAAGCCAAAGTAACGGTGTACGGACTCAATAGGTCTCTGGGCTTGTGCACCGTTACATCGGCGTTCCAAGAAAAGCCGATCTGAAACGAAACAGCTCAGCGTTCACCCGAGCGCTTCTGAAGCTTGGTTTTAGTGATCCTGCACGCATGTGTTACTTCTGTCCGTACTGTTCGGTAGGTTAGCAAGCAATAGGTGACAAATGGAAAGATGTAACACATGACTGCAGGATCTGACTACACAGGCTGTTTTTTTTGTACTTTGTTACCATGGAGACCTATAGGAGCTGTATACACAAAACGGTAGGACATTTTTATTAAAGACTCGGAGATCAGCTGTCATTTCTATAAGAAGTTGATGGATACATTGTATAAATGTGCAACCTGCTAGGACTGTTTTGGCACTGTACTACTTTTTAGCAGGTGTTACAGCAGGTGTGTTGAGAATTAATGCTATCTAAGTTTTTGTTGATGATCATAATTTTCACCGTAGACGTCCAAAAGTTAATGATTCCCCTAGAAGCCTCCGTGTCCACAGAAGAAAATTCTTACTCAGAAAGTCTCCTGTCCAATGCTGGAATCCCCACACTGAGCATCACTCCTGCAGGGGGTAAGAGGAATACATTTTAAACATATATATTATATATTTGGTGCATGAGGACAATATCCTAAGACTAAGACTAGACAAAAAATTTGTTGCGATGTGTTTATTATTGGGACTTTTAAAGGACTCTGTAAATATATTACATAACTAATCCTGTACTGATCCTGAGTTACATCCTGTATTATACTCCAGAGCTGCACTCACTATTCTGCTGGTGGAGTCACTGTGTACATACATTACATTACTCATCCTGTACTGATCCTGAGTTACATCCTGTATTATACTCCAGAGAAGCACTCACTATTCTGCTGGTGGAGTCACTGTGCACATACATTACATTACTTATCCTGTACTGATCCTGAGTTACATCCTGTATTATACTCCAGAGCTGCACTCACTATTCTGCTGGTGGAGTCACTGTGCACATACATTACATTACTTATCCTGTACTGATCCTGAGTTACATCCTGTATTATACTCCAGAGCTGCACTCACTATTCTGCTGGTGGAGTCACTGTGCACATACATTACATTACTTATCCTGTACTGATCCTGAGTTACATCCTGTATTATACTCCAGAGCTGCACTCACTATTCTGCTGGTGGAGTCACTGTGCACATACATTACATTACTTATCCTGTACTGATCCTGAGTTATATCCTGTATTATACTCCAGAGCTGCACTCACTATTCTGCTGGTGGAGTCACTGTGTACATACATTACATTACTTATCCTGTACTGATCCTGAGTTACATCCTGTATTATACTCCAGAGCAGCACTCACTATTCTGCTGGTGGAGTCACTGTGTACATACATTACATTACTTATCCTGTACTGATCCTGAGTTACATCCTGTATTATACTCCAGAGCTGCACTCACTATTCTGCTGGTGGTGTCACTGTGTACATACATTACATTACTTCTCCTGTACTGATCCTGAGTTACATCCTGTATTATACTCCAGAGCTGCACTCACTATTCTGCTGGTGGAGTCACTGTGTACATACATTACTTATCCTGTACTGATCCTGTATTACATCCTGTATTATACTCCAGAGCTGCACTCACTATTCTGCTGGTGGAGTCACTATGTACATACATTACATTACTTATCCTGTACTGATTCTGAGTTACATCCTGTATTATACTCCAGAGCTGCACTCACTATTCTGCTGGTAGAGTCACTGTGTACATACATTACATTACTTACCCTGTACTGATCCTGAGTTATATCCTGTATTATACTCCAGAGCTGCGCTCACTATTCTGCTGGTGGAGTCACTGTGTACATACATTACATTACTTATCCTTTACTGATCCTGAGTTACATCCTGTATTATACTCCAGAGCTGCACTCACTATTCTGCTGGTGTAGTCACTGTGTATATACATTACATTACTTATCCTGTACTGATCCTGAGTTACATCCTGCATTATACTCCAGAGCTAACTATATAGATATTGTTATGTGTGATAATTAAACACTGCGTAAAGATAAACTTTTTACTTTGCGCTTTAGGTAACGGACCAGAGACAGAACGCAGGAGGGAAATGCACACGTCCTTCAGCCGCCAATCCTCCCTTCAAGACATGGTCTCCAGCCGCCGACTACGCTGCCCTGTCTATGTGTATAATTGTCCCTTGGAGGCGCTGCGAGAGCTGTTAGTCAGCTCCCGGCAGCAGAGAGTGTCCTGCGACGTGTTCTTCAGGTGAGTTACATTACCAGGACCTTAACTAGTCCTCAGTAATTCATGTGAATCTCCATGGTCACAATATAGCCAGTTATCTTCCATGTTGGCCTTTGTGGATTTCATAGTTACATTGTTACATTGTAGTGTTCTGGGGGTTAAGCGTCAATGTGGCAGAATACGGGGGACTTCTCAGGACATGTTTTAGGTGTTTTAACCCTCCGTATACTCTTGTTTGTTGCGTTTTTGCTTATTGATTTCAACAGCAAAAAGTTCAGCATTCAAAACCATATGCAAAATGTATGTTTTTTTCCATAGAACCAGTTCTGGGAAAATTTCCTTGAACTGCTTCTATACACCGGTTGTTCCTTTAGTGGCTGTGGGTGGCCACGTTACCCCTGCAGTATTAGGCCCCATTCACATTGTTTTTTTTTGGCCATAAATTAAACGTATATGCCAGGAAACTTATTCTGTATGTCACCCATAGGTTATTACGACATCTATTTAATGTATATGTCATGAAATGGTCATGACATATACCGTATATATCGGCGTACAAGACGACTTTCTACACCCTTAAAAAAATGTCAAAAGTGTGGGGTCGTCTTATATGACGGATATTGTCGGATATTAGGGATGCACGTTGCAGCCGCACAGCTCAGTATAGTACACATGACTATGAGAGCGGGGCTGCGGCTGTGTAATTCAGCCACAGCCCCGCTCCTGAGTCCTGACATATGCGCGCGGGGTCAGCATCATGTGATGCGGCCGGCGCTGCACTAATGATCTGCGGCACTGAAGACAGAACATGGCGGGCGCGCTACAAAGCACCCCCATGTTGTCTTCAGTGCCTGAACTGCCGCTCATTAGTGCAGCGCCGGCCGCATCTCCTCATGCTGACCGCGCGCGCACTTCCTGTCAGGAGCGGGGCAATGGCTGGATTACACAGCCGCAGCCCCGCTCTATAACGCCGGAGATCAGAGAACCTCTCATCTCCGCCGTTATTCCCGTGAATGCTGCGATCACAGCTGACTGCAGCATTCAGGGGAAAGTGAGAAGGGGGGATGCCCCTGGATCGCGTCACAGGGAATTCCTGTGACGCGATCGAGGGCCATACCATATATGGGCAGACAGCCCAGGGTCTATTGACGGACCCCAGGGCTGTCTGACCATATCTCTTGTTGTTAGGATATACCCAAGTATGTCCTAACAACAGCCTGTGTACTATCAGTATACAGGATAATGTACTGGCACATATCTGATATATGTCAGTACATTAAAGTTTAAAAATAAAGTAAAAACAAAGTATGGTTACATTTTAAAAAAAAATACACCTTCACCTTTTTTACAATAAACATTAAAATAAGTCTCAATACATAAAATACACACATTCAGTATTGGCGCGGACAACAATGTTTTTGCATCATTTATGATGTGTACGCTGTAAAAAAATGAAATAAACACGGCTTTCATTCACTTATTAATGTGAGGCGCGAGGTGCGATGAATTTACCCTCCATGTTCCTCACATTAATAGTAATTAACCCCATCATGTACCTCGCCTATCTGCGCATGCGCGAGTTCAAAGAGACAGAGTCCTGGGTCCTGCCGCCGATGGCCATAGTGAAGCGCTCCTGCACGAAATGGTGAGTATATCTTAAATTCTATATTTTAAGGGTAAAAGTTGGGGGTCGTCTTATACGCCCAGTCGTCTTATACGCCGACATATACGGTATGTTAAATGCCTGTGACGGATGCCATACAGTGGCATTCGTCATCTATAAAAACATAACTTTTTTTTTTTACGGGATTTCGTTGCATGGCGTGGTTTATTACGCTATTGCAGTATACTGAGATATACCAACCTGACGGAGGCCTATAGGACGCTCTTCTGGCCTCCATCGGTCTAATGTAACCCCATGGACACATTAAGTGTGTACACAAGAAGCTTTCCTGGCGTACACGCTGAAGGTTCATCATAAACCGGGCCTTACACTGAGCCCATTTAAATGAATTGTAGCCTCCGTAATACATTGTAGTATTACATTTCCAGAGAAGGGGGCGCTCTTTCTAGTGGTAATCTGGGGATCCTGACGAGAGACCCTCTTATGACATCCATGTGCACCAGATGAAAAAAGAAATGAATGGAAATGATGACCTTTCTCTGATTTTATATAGTAATACTGTTTAAAGGGGTTATCCCAAGATTAATATTGATCACCTATCCACAGGATAGGTGATCAATGTCTGATTGCTGGGGGCCTCCACCGCTGGGATCCCAATCGATCACTAGAATGTGGGTCTTGAGCCCCCCCTTCCTTCTCACAGCACGATCGGTGGGAGGAGAACAGTGAATGGCGCTGCGGTCACACACGCGCCCTGCCGCTCCATTCAAAGTCTCTTAGACTGACAGTGACAGTGTTCGGTTATTTCCGTCAGCCCCATAGACATTGAATGGGAGAGGCTGGGCGCGTGCTCCATTTAAGCTTCTTTTCACTGCCATCGTGCAGTGAGGAGGGACTGGGGTTTCGGGACCCTTGTTCTAGTGATGGTGCGGGTCCCGGCAGCGATCAGACTCTTACCACTTATTCTGCGGATAGGTGATAAATGTTCATCTTGGTATGACCCCTCTGATTGTAGGGATTGTGATGATGTATTCTTTACACTGCGGTGGCGGCGGCGGCTACTGTTCTGTCCGGGGCAGCTGCTAACCCCCTGCTCTCTTCTTCAGTGAGTATAAACAGGAGTCTGTATCGTGGGAAATCTTTCAAGAATTGAACACCAGGTAGTATCCGTTCCCAGCAGTGCTTTGCCTATGCAGGAGATGGAGTCTGGGGGTGTTTAGCGGGACGGCGGGCCTAACCGGTGCTTGTGCTGCATGTGCTGAGCGTGTTCCTTGTATGAAGTTTGTTGCGTTCACGTCACCGCGTCCTGTGGGATTCGTCCCCGGCTTCTACTACAACTCGCCGATGAGGTTCAGAGCATTCAATGTCGCTCACCCACTTCTCCCTGCAGCACATTTATAAAGCAGTGTAACTTTCCCTCTTCAAAAATGGTGCTATTTGTATGCGGCTGAAAGCCTCTCCCGGCCCAATACATCTCACAGCTTAGGGTTTGCTTCAGTTGCATCCTGTCTAGACAATCCTCTGCGAACTCAACAGCTTGGGCTTTAAACTGATACACGTTCCGTGCACTGATACATTGTAGCAAAATATCAGGACAGGAGAGACATTTGTGCTGCTGAGAGGTCTTAGGTGGGTACATAAAGTTTCCATTCGCTGACAGCAAACTGTGTGAGGAGTTGAAACACAAAGCATATTGGAATGTTGCCGAATGTTTCATTATAGGTCTACATAAACCCAGAAAACCCCTTTACATTCCCAGAGGTTTTTCCAGCAGGTTTTGAATGGGATATTTTAGGGACAACTCAGTCCATCGCAATATATTAGGAAGGTGATAGCCAAATATTTTAGCCTAGCTGCCCCCAAGCTGGACCTTCGTGGTTCCTGTTGTATCATTGGCACAATAGTCAAATCTCATAATTGTGTTTCTATTCTCCGATCCTTGTTCTTAGTGAACCTCATGTCACGTCTCGTCTTTGAAGTTGGGGGTGTCCGAGCTCCACATACTGAGCGAATCATAGACTGCGCTTCTCTGTGTGTATGTGACGCTTCATGTTACCATTGCTGTTTGTATAGCTGACGATTCATGTACAGTGGAGACAATCTACAGAGGTGTCTAAAGGTTTAGTCCTGTACAACTTCCAGCTGATGAGAGAGTAGTCCCCCCTCCCCCGCAGCAACTCGTCACCGCTCGTGTAATTCTACCATATCCTTCATTTTTCTCGTATCTGGTTTTTAGGCCCTTCGTGACCCCTGCGGACCAGCACCACTCACTAGTGGATAATAGAGTGCCAACTAAATATACATACGTGCCCGGCTCTTATATGAGATTTAATTATAGATGTATAGAGTATAACATACCCGTGCAGCCATAACATTAATACCACTGACAGGTGAAGTGAATAACATTGAAGATCTGGCCAAAATGGTGTCTGACCGGGGGGGGGGGTGGTATATTCAGCACCGAGTTACTAGTCAGATGTTGATGTTTTGGGAGCAGGAAAAGCGGAGAAGTGTAAGGATCTGAGCGACTGTGACCAGGGCAAGATTGGGGTGTCCAGACAACTGGGTCAGATCGTCTCCAAAATAACAGGTCTGGTGGGGTGTTCCCGGAATATAATGGTTAGCACCTACCAAAAGTGCTCCAAGGAAGGGCAACCGGTACCCGGCGTCATGATCATGGGCGCTCAAGGCTTGTTACTGTGTGGGGAGTGACGGCTCGCCTGTCTGGTCCAATCCCACCGACGATCTACTGTACCAAAAATTGCTGAAAAAGTTACTGCTGGCAATGATCGCAAGGTGTCGGAACACGCAGAGCATCGCAGCTTGCTGTGTAGCCGCAGACCGGTCAGGGGGGCCATGCCGATCCCTGTCCACCTCCAAAAGCTTCTACAATGGGCACGTGATCATCAGGACTGGGGCAATGGAAGAAGGCGCCTGGTCTGATGAATCGCATTTTACATCATGTGGATGGCCGTGTGCATCGCTTACCTGGAGATGAGATGGCACCAGGATGGGAAGAAAGCCGGCGCTGGCAGTGTGATCTGGGCCAGGGGTCAGCAACCTACAGCTGTTGTGAAACTACAATTCCCAGAATGCCCGGACAGCCTTTGGCTGGAATAATTTGATCCTTTGGATGTCAGGGCATGCTGGTAGTTGTAGTATTTCAACAGTTTGAGTGCCGAAGGTTGCTGACGCCTGCTCTGGGCAATGTTCTGCTGGGAAACCTTGCGTCCTGGCATTCATGTGGATGTGGCACGTACCACCGACCTAAACGTTGCTGCAGACCCCCCATCATGGCAGCGGTATAACCCTAATGGAATAATTTGTGAAGCATGATGAAAAGATCAAGGTGTTGATTTGGGAGATGCATCTGTGGGATGTGCTGGAAAAACAAATCCTATCCATGGAGGCCGCACCTCACACCTTACAGAACTTATAGGATCTGCTGCTAATGTCACAGTGCCAGAGACCACAGGGACTTACACCGGTCTTGCGGAGTCCAGGCCTCGACAGGTCGGAGCTGATTTGGCGGCACGAGGACGGCTACACGATATTCGGCAGGAGGTTTTAACGTCATGGCTGAGCAGTGTTTGAGAGATGAAGTTTTATGACATTCTATAATAAACGATGGAATCTGCCTCTACAATCCGGTACAGGCCACCACTATGTTGTCTGTAATGGGAGAGCTCTACCCTCAGGTCCTGTGCTGGGAGATCCCTGAACACCGAGCGCACAGTATATATAATATGTACGGCCGCCGTGTCTGTATACATCACCCAGAGTGAAGAAACCGTGAAGGTTTGGAGCACAATGTACATCAGTAAGTTGCTGATTTTGGCGATTGCTACAAAGTTAAATTTTCTAAAAGCCGGACTACCCCTTTAAGAAAATATAGCAAAATCAACACAATGGAAGAATATTTTAGAAACATTGAAGGGTAACTATACTGTCAAAAAACTTCTGACATGTCATTGGTTTTGATCAGTGGTGGTCTGAACACTGAAACCCACCGATCGCTAAAACGAAGCGGCAGAAGTGCTCAGGTGAGCGCTGAGCCGCTTCGTTTATGATCCTTTATTTCTTCTGAAAGTTGAGCAAGTGTTGTACAGGTTCAATAGAAAGTCTATGGGCCTGTACACTGTTTCCGAGAAAAGCCGATCAGAAATGAAGCGGCTCCGCACTCACTCGAGCGCTTCTGCCGCTTCGTTTTAGCGATCGGTGGGGTCTCAGTGCTCGGACCCTCACCTATCAAAACTTACGACATGTCAGAAGTTTTTTTAAAGTATAGTTACCCTTTAAGCTTGCTGCGCTACCATGACTGTCACATAGATTTCCAAGGAGTTTTCCATATTGACCTATATTTTTACCGTGATACTGTCCCTTTAAGACGGAGGGGTGATGTTCTGTATAAGAATTCTCATGTATACTTAAGTTGATTTTCTACACCAGGTCCCAGTCTCAGGAGCGACCATCAACAAATCCATTCATTCACTACAGGCAAAAGGAACTTGTGAACTACTGCAACCTGCTCCAGGAGCATTATCACCAGTGCTATGTGAAAGGTCAGAGCCGGGCACTGAATGGGCACTGAATGGGCAGAGTCGACTTGTTTTATACAGACCCTGACCCTCTATTTGTATCCTCCGTCCTTCATCCTGACTTGTGTTTTTGCTCCGTCTCTCTGCACACTCTTAGGCTTATTCAAGGCTCTGCAGCAGTCCCTCTGGGTGTCCCACCAAGACCTCCTGACAGCGGTGGATTATTGCGAGGAACAACTGCAGGAGATCGATATCACCAACTTCCTAATGACTCTGTGCGGACATCTGCGTAGCTTCCGAGACACCCAAACAGATGCTGGGCCCTCGCAGAACGGACGGCTTTGTAAGGCCAGCTTCCGCATCGGCAGCCTGGAGCAGGAGGACGAGCCGAGCGTACGTGACCACGCCGCGTTACACTCGGAGTCCAGGTAACGAGCGTCTCCTCTACACGTCCGCTGTTCATCTTCTCTTATGTGTCGGGGTTGTTGTATTTTATAACAAGTCCTAAAAATCCCTTTTTCTTCAGCGTGGATATAGAAGAGTGTGCGGAACAAGAAGCCAGTGAGGTGCCGACCCCAGAACCGAGCAGCCGGCTGTGTTCAGAATTTCAGCTTTCTCACCTGGAAACAGGACAGGCGTGTGAGGTGTCTCCAGACCTCCACAGGATCATACAGGTACCTTCTTACTACTACTCCCTTATTACTGGGCCACACGTCTGGCCGTACACACAGCTGTAGGCTGAATGTTTGTTCATCTGATCAGCTACCTTCCTGAACTCCACTATAAATATATATCCTGCGATATCCTATTGGCTGAATGAGCACGTTGTTTCAGTAGTAGAGATAAGTGGTGACTGCTGACACTGGTGTTGCTTATCCCTTTTACTGAGTGTTTAAATCAAACCCATCTAAGGCTTCGTTCACATCTGCGTCAGGGCTCCATTCCGTCAGCTTTCCGTCAGAACGGAGCCCTGACTGACACAAACGGAACCAGAGGTTTCCGTTTCCATCACCATTGGTTTCACTGGTGACGGATCCGGTGCCAATGGCTTCCGTTTTTCTCCGTTGTGCAAGGGTTCCGCCGTTTTGACGGAATGAATACCGTAGTCGACTGCGCTATTGATCATGTCAAGACGACGGAACCCTTGCCCAACGGAGACAAACGGAAACCATTGGCACCGAATCCGTCACCATTGAAATCAATAGTGATGGAAGCGGAAACCTATGGTTTAGTTTGTGTCAGTCAGGGCTCCGTTCTGACGGAAAGCTGACGGAATGAAGCCCTGACGCAGATGTGAACGAAGCCTAATCCTTGTTGCCCTGAACCGGAGATGTTGTTGGACAGATATCTTATGTTTATTGCCAGATTAAGGGTGCCCATAGATATTAGATGAAAGTTGGCCAAACCTACTGATATTGGTGGGACCGGCCACCATCTAATGTGTTTGGTGGTTTGTTGGATTTCCACATGCCGGATCTTTGGTTCCCGCGCAGATAAGCCGCTGCCGGAGGTGTCTGGAAACCGCTTGAGCTGAGCCGCCTGCATGTGTGTGGGGGAGTCGGAAGGAAAAGCTGCCGGCTAAAAGAGCATTCCGCTGACGGTTGTTGTTGTAAGTCTTTGCCCCCCTCACCAGTGCTATTCCTTCTTATACCTGTTTTTCTATATGTTATACTTTATAGGATAAATTTCTTGCCATTGGGAGTCTTCATTTCAAGACGGTGCCATCAAACCCCCATTACTTCTTCTATTTTCCGTCTTCCCAGAGGAGGGAGGTGAGTCTCCTATACATATCCCAATGTGGCTGAAATTAAAGCCCCAGTTGGCAGTCGCTTTCTTTTTACACCGGCCAATTATCAACCAAACGAGCGCTCGTGTGAACCCTCGTACCCGATCGTTGCCCTGTGTGAACAGGGTAACGATTAGCCAATGAACGGCAAACGCTCCATCATCGGCCGATCGTATCGTTTATGCTGCAAAAATCATTATGGTTGTCGGCAGAACATCTCCCCGTGTAAACAACGACGCGCTGCTGACATGATGGAAATGTATGGGGACGAGCGAGAGGAGTAACGAGCGCTCGTCCCCATCCATAGCGTCTTGTGAAAGGAGCAAACGAGCGCCGATCAACGAGCTGTCTCATTGATTGGCGCTCGTTCACACAGTTTTTTGCAGGCAGAAAAATCTACCTCAAAATTCCTTCAAGAGTTACGAGGCAGGTTTTGACCTGCCTGCACTTTCTTTGCAGCGTTTTTCGCCACGCTTTTCGGCCGCGGTCATTGAGTGGCGTGGGAAAAATGCAGTGACAAACGCTTTCTCTGCCTCCCATTGATGTCAATAGGAGGTCAGAGATGGAAAATGCGGGAAGAAAGAGCATGACGCTTTTTTCCCCGTGGCGTTTTTTTCCACTCACCGGGAAAAAAATCCTCCGCCTCCCATTGAAATCAATGGGACACGATTTCGGACGGTTTTTGACGCGGTTTCCGCGCCAAAAACAGCGCCAAATAACTGTGTGAACTAGCCCTTACATGGTCCGTGTAAGAAGACCATAACTCTGCACCACTGCTGAGCGTTTCTCTCCGCATTTCTGTAAGCATCGTTCACCGATCCTTTACAGAACGTGTTGGGAAATATCTTAAATAGCAATTCCTTGAAGGGCTGAAACACTAAATAGTGATCTTTTTTTTTATTTTTTTTTGCTAGATCACATTGGTGTAGTCTACGGGTATGGACCTTCATTGATTAAAAAGTATAAAATTCCCAAATTCTTTCTGTGCCAGAAACGGTAAATGTCTACGACACCAGTGGTCTGCTACCCGCGCCAAGACCTGGGGCACGCCTAAATCAAGTAAACCGGGTATTTAAAATCTTCCCAGACTGCTGTACTGGATGAAATACGTGAAACCAGGGCAATCCCATTAATAACACTAATTAGGGGGAATTGTATTTTAAAGGGGAATTCACATCTTGGCCATTTATGGTGTATCCAGTCTGTAAAAGTCGAGTGGTTTTCATGGTTTTGAGATGACGTCTCGCCTCGTTCTTTATAATAGGAGGACCCCACTCAGGACCCCGGAGACAGGAAGCCCAGCGAGGATATGGAAGTGTCAGAAGCAGAACAGGCAACAGAGGAGGGTAAGGACGCTGGCCCTTTTAACATTTGTAGGAACTACAGCTTCCCGTGAATTGTAATTTACCCATACACGTCCACAGGTAATACATCGACCGGGGGCATTGCCACCGAGAGCGACCCCGATCTAGAGGTTGAATATCGCGAGCACTCGGATAACGCAGAATCCATGTCCGGGTCGGATACAGTAAATCAGGACGATGATTCTTTCAGTGTTCTTGGAGGAGACTCGCTGAATGGTCAGGAGACGTCCGAGCTGGAGATGCCTCCTCTGTTTGTGCATCTCATCTGCTCGGTCACACACAAGAACCAGCACGGCTCCATGCCCGTACTCACGCTGCCCACCTGCCTGGGTAAGTCCACAGAGAGACCGTCATGTCAAGATCATAAAAACTGTAGTAAGAGGAGAAAAGGAAAAAATCGCTAGGATTATTAAGTGTGTTCCAATTCCTCGCCATTTACAATATCTCTGCTGTCTGTCAGTGAATGGGAACAGGTATTGATTGTATGCAGAGGTTGTACACCTGTACTGATCATTAATGATTGGTTTATTTGGAAGCCACATTGACCTCCGGATCGCTGTACATATGAAATAGAGAGGGGTTTACATACATAACATGAATAAATGATAAGAAGCTCGTACAATATACGTGAGTTTACTGAGGAACAGACTGGCAGAGGAGAGCCCTGTCCACGGGACCATACAATCTTAGGGTCAGTTCACACTGACTGATTTTGGTGCTGATTTTGACACAGAAACCGCGTCGTATCAGCACCAATAAACTTCCGAAATCGCATTGATTGCAATGGGAGGCAGAGGTGGTTTTCTTCCTGGGTGGCTCATGGCCGCTCGTCGGAAAAAAAAAAAATGGCATGTCTTTTTCTTGCCGCGGTTTCCGCCTCTGTCCTCCCATAGATCTATAAAAAAAAAAAACTGCTGTGCTTTTTCTGCAGCGTTATTCGTCCGCAGTTCTAGAATTCGCTACAATTGCTGCGGTCGAAAAACGACCTGAAGAATTTGTGAGGCAGAATTTTTCTGCCTGCAAAAAAAAACTGTGTGAACAGGGCCTAATACTTCTGGCATGTGACGCTTATATCTAGAGAATCCTCTGTGAGCTAAACATCCTGCCTCCAGACTGATACATTGTAACAAACTATTAGGACAGGAGAGAGATTTTTGGTGCTGATGTTACTGCACCTTCTGTTAGGGTATGTACAGGCGTAGTGTTTTCAGGCGTATTTTGGGGCGTTTACGCCTGAAAAAACGGAGGCAGAACGCCTACAAACATCTGCCTATTGATCTCAATGGGAAATACGGCGTTCTGTTCCGACGGGGCGTTTTTTTACGCTTCATTTTCAGGAGCCGTTTTTCAGTGACTCTATAGAAAAATGGCCCTAAAAAACGCAGCGAAAAACGCGAGTGGCATAAAAAACGTCTGAAAATCAGGAGCTGTTTTCCCTTGAAAACCACTCCGTATTTTTAGACGTTTTTGATTTTGCGTGTGAACATACCCTTACTCATTCGTTTGAGAAAAGACTACACTCCACAGCCTGTAATGGCTGATAACAGGGAACAATAGCTTGCAGGAAACTACACAGGAGATAGAAAGTAGACAGACTTTACTCTCCTCGGATGAAGTAATTTAGTGAGGTGACACAATATCTGCTGCATCTGCGGTCACGTGAATGATGTTGCGCTTCCTGTGCAGGTGGAGACGGTAGAAACTTCTGATTGGCTCTGCCTCCTTTTCAGGTGAAGTGATCGGCTGCCTTGAAAACAGTGAAAATCTGCAGAGCATCTCGCTGGCGGATCTGAGCGTTATGCTGGATATCTATGTCCTTACTCTACCCCTGGAAATAGAGGGGGTGAGCGACGACTCCCAACATACCCGGTACGAAGCAAGTCCAGTCCTTGGTGTAGTCCTTATACCGGACCGTGACTTAAGAGTCCACACAGAGCGACCTCATCAAGTCACTGAAATATCCTTTCAGATTGTGAAAAAAATAGCTTGGTCATTGCGATTTTAAGCTTCTCGTTTGAGATTTTTTGCTCCAGTATCCCAGTTACTAGATTACTGCTCATGGCAGCAGATTTTACCGATCTTTTATATGTCAGATCTTTTCAGTTTCCAAAACTGATCACGTGATCACCTCTTTGTCAGGTTGTCCCAGCGATCAGCTGTAATCTGTGTGGAATCCAGCAGCAAGTGTTGAATTCCCCAACAGCGCCGCCACAGGGGAAGTGAAGAATTACACAGTTCCCATTTAAATCATTGGGCTTTTCTGTATAAGGCACAAACCTGCTGGGTCCTCCGGAGAGAGACGCTCTTTGTAGCCAGTCCCCCCTCCCCCCAGTACCACCTGGTGAAGTGCTGCATCCAGGCGGTAAATGAATGGAGAGGTGGTTTTCTCCATATCTATAGAAGTTATGGAAACAGCCGAGCAAGCGTGAAACAGCTCTCCATTCATTCTCCGCCAGCGGACCACCACTCACCAGATAGAATATGCCATAAATGTCTGAGTTGGAAATAGCCCTTTAACATCTGCATATAGTCTAAAAGAATTGTGCTCCTTTTATGTTTTTGCTTTTATAATTTCTCCCCTCCCCCGCTCCGTTGTGCTTGCCGTGTCTCCCGCTTAGTATGCTTGCTCTATCCTTCCCTGCACTCCCTTCCATTGTGCTGTGATTTTTAGTTTGCTCCATATCCTCTCCTTTACCCCAGGTACACCTCCGAGAGCAGTGTGTCCTTCCCTCGTTCCCCCGCACAGCCATCCTCCTATCGCTCCGACGAGGAGATGCCACCAACGCTAGAGAGATTCCCATCCAATGTGGAGCAGAGGTGAAATATCCGTGCCCGCCCTCTGCTACTAACACTTCCTCACTGCTTTACTATAATACAGCAACATTCCTTAACAAAACATGCCAGATTATCAGACGGACATAGAGAAGTCATAAAGGAGGAGACAGGCAGCCCAGTGACAAAGTATAAGTCAGTGCATAGCCTAAAATAATTATTCTATTATACTCCAGGCGGTAACTCACTACAGGATAAGTAATGTAATGTATACAGTGCAGAATAGTGAGTGCAGCTCTGGAGTATAATAGAATAATATAACAGGATATAATTCAGGATCAGTACAGGATAAGTAATGTATGTACACAGTGACTCCACCAGCAGAATAGTGAGTGCAGCTCTGGAATATAATACTGGATGTAACTCAGGATCAGTACAGGATAAGTAATGTAATGTATGTATGTATACAGTGACTCCACCAGCAGAATAGTGAGTGCAGCTCTGGAGTATAATACAGGATATAACTCAGGATCAGTACAGGATAAGTAATGTAATGTATGTACACAGTGACTCCACCAGCAGAATAGTGAGTGCAGCTCTGGAGTATAATACAGGATGTAACTCAGGATCAGTACAGGATAAGTAATGTAATGTATGTACACAATGACTCCACCAGCAGAATAGTGAGTGCAGCTCTGGAGTATAATACAGGATATAACTCAGGATCAGTTCAGGAGAAGTAATGTATGTACACAGTGACTCCACCAGCAGAATAGTGAGTGCAGCTCTGGAGTATAATACAGGATGTAACTCAGGATCAGTACAGGATAAGTAATGTAATGTATATACACAGTGACTCCACCAGCAGAATAGTGAGTGCAGCTCTGGAGTATAATACAGGATGTAACTCAGGATCAGTACAGGATAAGTAATGTAATGTATGTACACAATGACTCCACCAGCAGAATAGTGAGTGCAGCTCTGGAGTATAATACAGGATGTAACTCAGGATCAGTACAGGATAAGTAATGTAATGTATATACACAGTGACTCCACCAGCAGAATAGTGAGTGCAGCTCTGGAGTATAATACAGGATGTAACTCAGGATCAGTGCAGGATAAGTAATGTATGTACACAGTGACTCCACCAGCAGAATAGTGAGTGCGGCTCTGGAGTATAATACAGGATGTAACTCAGGATCAGTGCAGGATAAGTAATGTAATGTATGTATGTATACAGTGACTCCACCAGCAGAATAGTGAGTTCAGCTCTGGAGTATAATACAGGATGTAACTCAGGATCAGTACAGGATAAGTAATGTATGTACACAGTGACTCCACCAGCAGAATAGTGAGTGCAGCTCTGAAGTATAATACAGGATGTAACTCAGGAGCAGTATAGGATAAGTAATGTAATGTATGTACACAGTGACTCCACCAGCAGAATAGTGAGTGCAGCTCTGGAGTATAATACAGGATGTAACTCAGGATCAGTACAGGATAAGTAATGTAATGTATGTACACAATGACTCCACCAGCAGAATAGTGAGTGCAGCTCTGGAGTATAATACAGGATATAACTCAGGATCAGTTCAGGAGAAGTAATGTAATGTATGTACACAGTGACTCCACCAGCAGAATAGTGAGTGCAGCTCTGGAGTATAATACAGGATGTAACTCAGGATCAGTACAGGATAAGTAATGTAATGTATATACACAGTGACTCCACCAGCAGAATAGTGAGTGCAGCTCTGGAGTATAATACAGGATATAACTCAGGATCAGTACAGGATAAGTAATGTAATGTATGTACACAGTGACTCCACCAGCAGAATAGTGAGTGCAGCTCTGGAGTATAATACAGGATGTAACTCAGGATCAGTACAGGATAAGTAATGTAATGTATGTACACAATGACTCCACCAGCAGAATAGTGAGTGCAGCTCTGGAGTATAATACAGGATGTAACTCAGGATCAGTATAGGATAAGTAATGTAATGTATATACACAGTGATTCCACCAGCAGAATAGTGAGTGCAGCTCTGGAGTATAATACAGGATGTAACTCAGGATCAGTGCAGGATAAGTAATGTATGTACACAGTGACTCCACCAGCAGAATAGTGAGTGCAGCTCTGGAGTATAATACAGGATGTAACTCAGGATCAGTGCAGGATAAGTAATGTAATGTATGTATGTATACAGTGACTCCACCAGCAGAATAGTGAGTTCAGCTCTGGAGTATAATACAGGATGTAACTCAGGATCAGTACAGGATAAGTAATGTAATGTATGTACACAGTGACTCCACCAGCAGAATAGTGAGTGCAGCTCTGAAGTATAATACAGGATGTAACTCAGGAGCAGTATAGGATAAGTAATGTAATGTATGTACACAGTGACTCCACCAGCAGAATAGTGAGTTCAGCTCTGGAGTATAATACAGGATATAACTCAGGATCAGTACAGGATAAGTAATGTAATGTATGTGCACAGTGACTCCACCAGCAGAATAGTGAGTGCAGCTCTGGAGTATAATACAGGATGTAACTCAGGATCAGTACAGAATAAGTAATGTCATGTATGTACACAGTGATTCCACCAGCAGAATAGTGAGTGCAGCTCTGGAGTATAATACAGGATGTAACTCAGGATCAGTACAGGATATGTAATGTATGTACACAGTGACTCCACCAGCAGAATAGTGAGTGCAGCTCTGGAGTATAATACAGGATGTAACTCAGGATCAGTACAGGATAAGTAATGTCATGTATGTACAGAGTGACTCCACCAGCAGAATAGTGAGTGCAGCTCTGGAGTATAATACAGAATGTAACTCAGGATCAGTACAGGATAAGTAATGTAATGTATGTACACAGTGACTCCATCAGCAGAATAGTGAGTGCAGCTCTGGAGTATAATACAGGATATAACTCAGGATCAGTACAGGATAAGTAATGCTATAAAGAGCTAACATTTTAATGGGTACTTAATTAGATAATTCTAGTGAATACTGTCACACAATAACAGGGGTGTCTAATATCCGTAGCATTTCTTATAATGTGTAGGTTCAGTGAATGGAAGATTGTCAGATGCCTTGAATTACTAATGCTGTGGTGGGATCTTTAATGGTAGAATTGTATTTTGTGTATATTTATATTATATGTTTATTTTTAACTTTATTTTCCCCGTCACATCTTTGAGACGTAGGATTTCTTATTTCAGACCGTTCATAACTCCTATATGCGTAAATCCATAGCGACTCTTTTGTTGTATGGCCACAAAATCAGGATGGTTTGTCAGCATTGTGTGTCGCTGGGTGGGGGAGGTGCAATCTCAGTGCATTTGGGGCCCTTTAAACTATAGACAAAGTGCTTAACGTGTCTCTCAACCCGAAGGCAAATTTCTGACTGCCCAAGGCAAACCCCTTTAAATATAAGTCACCAGATAACAGACATATTTAGTGCCCCCATAACTGTAACCACCGCTAAAAACATTTTGTAACATTATTGATCAGGATCAATTTATGATGTAAAAACAAAACAAAAAACCGGTTAGAATTTCTTTTTTATGCATTTTTTCCCCAAATTAAAATCCATATGAATTAAAGGCTAATGTATCTGTACCACTAAATGACCCCTTCCCGAAAGTAC
Organism: Rhinoderma darwinii; assembly: GCF_050947455.1. Classification (NCBI taxonomy): domain Eukaryota; kingdom Metazoa; phylum Chordata; class Amphibia; order Anura; family Rhinodermatidae; genus Rhinoderma; species Rhinoderma darwinii. The sequence continues at coordinate 50,995 of NW_027464518.1, forward strand.
AAGGCACCGCCCAAAACAATAGTAGTAACCGCAGGAAGACAAAGAGGAAAAATGGAAAAATTCCTCAGGTTCTCAAGGACAAAACTTCAAGGTGTTAACCCATTAAATACACGGTCTATTTTATGCCTTCTGAATTTTTTTCATCTAAGTTCAGAGAGCCGAAACTTTTCCTTTTTTTTTCCGTCGACGTAGCTTTGAGTGCTTGTTTTTTGCGTGACGAGTTCTATATTTCAGTTGCACCATTTTGGGTTACATATAAATCATTGATTAACTTTTAATGGGAAAGAATAGCAATTCCGACATTTTATTATTCTTTTTTTGTGTTTTTTATTTACATTGTAATGAAACATTTGAACTTGTTTATAAGGATTGTTATGAAAGTGACGATATTATAGATGTATATGTTTCTACCATTTTACTCGTTTTGCCTTATAGGCCGAGTGTTAATGGAAAGAAAATGTGTTTTGTCTTTTTACTTCTACTATAAACGGATTTTTTATAGATCTATTTTGGTTTCACGTCAGTACTCCTATATTGCAGTGCATTATTTCCTGTCGGCGTTCTACTATCAGGCTGCTTATGACTGCGGCATCTAAGGGCCTGTTCACATTAGTGTTGGTTTCCGTTGACCGGTTCCATCGGACCTTTCTGCTGGAAGAAGCTCCCAACGCAAAGGCAAACGGAAACCATAGGTTCAATTTGCATTACTATTCATTTCAATGGTAATCCTTCCATTTCTTATGGTTTTCGTTTGTCACCGTTGTGTAAGGTTTAAGTTTTTTTTGATGGAAGTCGACTGCGCTTTTGATTCCGTCAAAAAAACTGAACCCTTTCACAACAAATGGAAACCATTAGCAAGGTATCATTCACCGTTGAGATCAACGGTGATGCAAAATGTAGCGAAGGTTTCCGTTTGCTTTTCCGTTGAGGGATTCCTCCGACTGAACCCCTCAATGGAAACCAATACTGATGTGAACACAGCCTAAGAGTTTAAATGACCGGCATCCCAGTAACCTCCGCTCCTGGCACTTGCTGGTGATGGCGTGGACCCGGCTCCTGTGCCTGCACCAACACCATGACGACTCGCTCACCACGACGTACTATTATGTCCTAGGACGGGAAGGGGGAATTTTACGTAACCGCAAAACTGTTCGAATCCAGCATTAATCTCCCTTCTCTCTTTACCATTAGGTTCCCGGCTCTCTCCCGGCTCCCAGCAGAGCACAGGCAGGCTATCGAGGTTACAATGAGTGAGGTAGGTTCCGCCAATGTAAGGCTCTGTCCAAGCTTATTATGAAAAAAAAAAAATGTTGCCGTGCCGGATCTATCATACGAAATACCCCCGTGCCCGACAGACCCCATTGACTTATAATGTGGTCCATCGGATTCCGTCGAGGTGTCTGTCATTTTGGCGGGCAGGATTGCACTGCATGCAGCGCCATTCTCCGTGTCAAGTCTTACAGAATCTGCGACGAAGTCTCCGACACAGATGTAAACAGAGCCTATTATGTTTTTTCTTTGCAGCCGGGGGGGGGTCCCATCTGTTTGGGACTAAACCGTTCTGATCTTGTTTTATTTTAAGTTTCGCTGGCTGCTCGAGGATGAACTGGTGTCAGCCCTGCGTCACTCGCATGTCATCACTCGCTCCATCCTACGGAAGGCGCTCTGCCACGTGTGTGAGTCGGATGGGCGGCCGCATTGTCACAGAGAACTGGTACAGCTACAGTTCGTGTTCGGTCCAGAGCATTCGCTGCAGAAATTCAAAGAGGTGCGAAAATCCTGATCAGTACTAATTTCTGCACTGATTTATTTCATTGTACATCTTTATGGGGGTCAGAGAGCTGTTTAACAGTTACGTAGCTCCAAATCTTCTGCATAGACACAGGCCCAGATTTTATATTCAGTTTTTGCCTGATTTGGACAAATTGCACAGGTTAAAAAGTAGCACCTAAAATTTAGCCAAAATTTGTGCCAAAATTTGCAACAATTGTTTTCTCCCTCCGAAAAAGAAAAACAAAGTCCAACCGTAGCAGTGGTCAAAAGGTAAACTTACTTTTAGCCTCATTTAATAAAGGCAAATGTTAAAAAATAGCAGCATAAAAAGTTATTTAATAAATGACAATAACATGAGTCTTTTAATAAATTAGGTGCAGTTCCCACCATCTATCCTCTCTAATTTCATTGCCTCAAAATATGCCACTATTATTAAATTTTACATGATAAATTGATGTCTGCAGCCACCACTAGGGGGAGCTCACTGCATACGTTTTTTTTTTTACATAGATGATAAGTAGCCTCCCCCTAGGGGTGGCTCAAATTCATACACAATTGTAATGTAGGTGGTTGTCTTAAAGAAACACAAAAAATAAAAATATCCCAGCATTTCCTCCCTTAATCTCCTCTTTTTTACTTTGCTCCTATTGCAATTAAAACTTAGAAATATAAAAATAATTATTTAGACCTGCCATATACCCTGTCACAATCTTGTGTCTGGTTGTAAGACAACTGGCTGCAGAAGGAACCTCACCCCACTGCCCTGTCTGCAGTAGGACACAAGGATTGTTAAACCCCACCCTTTGGCTTAGCACCGCCCTTTCAGGCAAAAATAAAAGAGATCTGCAATAATTTAACCCCTGTGTTCTCTGCAGGAATTTTACAATAGTTTATTTCAGGAAATTGCAGAAAATCTTGCAGACTGACAAACCGTGTGAGCGAGATTATCTCCTGTTTTATCTTTATCGTTCATTTCTAGGGTTAGTGTTCCTTTAAGTAGCTTGCAGGTCTTAAGCTTTCTATCATGTACCTTTTGCAAAATGTGTAAACCGCCAGCAGCCGCTCCACATTAACATGCAGGGGGAGCAAGCACTCGTCTTACAGACTTTGGGGGGGGTAGTTTGCATACATTTTGTTCTTGCGCTGGGCCATGCTGCATACGATCGTCTGTCAGTGTCCGGTTAATACCATTATGTGGTCTCTATCACTACTGGGAGCCAGTGAGGCGTAATAATGATTTCCATGAAGAATTACATTCAAATATTTGACATTTTTGTAAACATTCATTTCTCCCTTTTGGGATTAAAAAAAAAAAAGTCACATTCTAAATATATATCCAGAATCGCCCGTTTTCTTTGGCGCGGATTCTGAGCCGTCTCTGACAGCTGTGAGGGATCCGCTGTGTGTGGAATGACTGAGCTTGTATTTCTGAGCGCCCCGTCTAGGAGCGCCGGGCGATATTTTTAGAAACTAATAAAACCATAAATGGATAAGTCAGGCTACGTTTGTCCCGCTGAACTGAGTCTTTAATGATCCCGTGAGAGGCTTTTAGTGCCGTAAAATGTTTGTTGTTATTTCCCATATTTTAAGCTCATAATCCCGAGTCCCTCTGGCAGCAAAGAAAAAAAAAAAAGTAATTGTTGTGATTTTGTTGTGACTCAATTTTCCTCTTGATATCCCGACTTATGGACCGTTACCCTCCTCTGTATATAAGCAGAATGCTGCAGTCATAGCAGACAGTATTGCAGGCATAACTGAGGAGGTCTAGTTTAGAAAACCCATTGTCATACCCCCTATTAGTGAATTGTGAGTTAATAGCAGGGGGTCCTCTGTTCAGGGTGCCCATCTCTTGGTCATAGAGCGTCTCTCTCTGGAGGACATGTCCTGAATTACACAGACAACACATTAATATGAATGGACTGTGACTGTGTAATACTTCATTTCCCCTGCGGTGGCGCTGCAGGGAAACTGAACGCTTACTGCCAGCATTCCCTATAGATTACATCTGATCGCTGCGGGTCTGAGCAGGGGGACACTGAGTGATCAGCTTACGGGGGTTTTATACTGGGCAATTATTAGGCAAACAATCGGTGATAGAACGCTGTATAAACAGGGCAGCGATCAGCAGATGAACGAGAAAACGCTCAATCATCTGCTGATCGTATCGTTCTAAAAAAGTGAGCGGCAGCACATCCTGGTGTGTAAACAGGGAGACGCGCTGCCGACATGATGATAACGTATGGGGACGTATGGCTCATCCCCATACATAGCTCCTTGTGACCGGAGCAAACGAACGCCGATCAACGAGCTGTCTCATTGATTGGCGCTCACTGCACGGTCCAAAATCGGCCGGTGTAATAGGGCCTTTATTGTCAGGAGACCCTTCTAACAAGTAGGGATTGTCCATATATAAGAAACAGACATAACTAGTTGCCACCAGTATGTCAGGTCTTGGAGAAGTCCCTGACATACTGGTGGCAGCTTGTTATATCTGTTTCTTGGAAAGCTGGGGGTTGTCATCCGGCTTTACCAGACTGCGAATTGCAAATCCACCCAGTTATTCAATTGTACATCATCTACTATTAGGGTATGTTCACACGGCCTATTTCCGGCCGTTTTTCGGGCCGTAAACGGCCGAAAAATCGGAAGCAGAACGCCTCCAAACATCTGCCCATTGATTTCAATGGGAAAATGGTGTTCTGTTCCGATAGAGCTTTTTTCGCTGCGTTTTTTGCGCGTAAAAAACTGCTGCGAAAAATGTCTTTGTAGACATTTTTCATTGACTATCGAAAAAAGCTCCAAAAACGGCCGTGAAAAACGCGGGTGGCTTAAAAAACGTCTGAAATTCAGGAGCTGTTTTCCCTTGAAAACAGCTCTGTATTTTCAGACGTTTTTTGCTAAGCGTGTGAACCTAACCCGAACCATAACTGCGTAACTAATTAGATTTGCCGTTCAGTTCTTTAGGAAAGTTGGGTGGCAATGCCGTCCGCTTCTTTCTTTTGGTTCCCGTCCTTTCTCTCCCATCCCTCATTACACGTTTCTTACCTTTTTATATAGGAGTTCCGGCGCCTCTCGCTGCCGGGCTACCAGCTGAACGAGGAGGAGGAGGATTATTATTACGTCTCCTTGAGCCGACTTCATGTCCACAGGGTAGAAAATGATCGTTCACCACATCTTCATGCGCAGGGAGGGGTCCCCTGGCAGGAGCCCGATGTAAGCGCAGTCCCTGAGGGCCTGGAGCACAACACTGATCACAAAGCGGCAAAGAATGGCCGTCCTGTGGACAAGGTACGTCCCCACGGGATAAAGTGAGACGACCCCGAACCGGTCAGCAAGAGAGCAGATTATTCACTAGTGGACCCAATGATCTGTCTGCCACATATGAAGACCCCAGTACTATGAATGGCCATGAAACACGCAGAACATACAAACTCCATGCATCCTCTGGTCACATGTTCTGCCGGTCCTAATATACTCCGTCTAGCAGAGCCCGTCTTGTTGCACGCACTAGCGATCTGCCGCAAATAGATTGGGCTGACACTTTGTCGCTGTCACATTCAAGTGATCCGATCCCAATCAATCCTAGAAATAAATGGAGAACTTTGATCTTGAGCGAATAGGTTGGAAAAAGTACCGGGATTATTTTGTGGAATAAATGTGTCCGGCTCAACTAATTATATATAAAACTTGACAAAAAGCAAAGATTGGTTGTGTTTCGGTTTCAGTATTACATAAAAGCCCCATCTGTGCCCCCCAAAAAATATTCCCCCTTACAATGTGTCAGTCCAAAAGGTGACATTTTGCTGTGTATATTCAGACGTTGGTCCTGAGAGGGTTAAATAAAAGTCACTTTGAAATATGACCTTTTCTATTTTTCACCGTTTTCCGTATGCTGAATGCAGCCTGCAGTGTAAAGAATGGAGGTTTTTATTGCCATGACTGCGCCCAGTGAACTGTATTCACCTCTATTGTAATTGTATCTTATTCATATAAGAAAACTTTTACCGCAACTTAAACTTTTCATATAATTTGTGTTTTTAGTATAGACCTCAGAAGAAAGTGTTTATTTACATGTGTACATTAGATATGACTCTTAATGTAGCCATGACAACCACAATGAAACCCCCATTCTTTACACTGCAGGCTGCAATCAGAGAACTTAAAAATTCTGCAAAATAGAAATTAGTGCTATATTACAAAGTAGCTTTATTTTATGTCTACAGGTCTTTATATAGAAAGAAAAAAACAAGTTTTAGACCCCCTATAAGGGGATGCAGTTCTTATACAGGAGCGCGTATATCTCCACCCTAAACAATGTGTTTTTGGTTGTTTTTGTCTTTCTTGTAACAGGCAGAAGAGGATCCGGGTGAATGGACTCAGGCAGTGGAAGTGTCTGATAGTGACGTGTCCTCTGTGTTCTCAGGAATATCTGTCCTAGACCAGGGCGGCAAAAGCGCACATGAAGGTTCCCTGCTGGATAAATCCCATTCACCACCCAAAACCTCATCTGTGGTCAGTCTCCCCGAGTCTGTGCAGTCCAGCACCGTCAATAGCACAGGTAATACCACCTTGTCTGTGCTCTCAGTCATAGCATTGCTGCAAATCTCTGACACATTTCCTCCAGCTATTAAAGGGGCTCTTAACCCTTAGTTGTTAGAAGGGTCCCTTGACAATAAGCAGATCAGAAAGCATCCCCTTTCTGTGTGGGACCCCAGCGATCAGCTGTGATCTGTGGGGAAACCTGGCAGTAAGTGTTCAATTTCCCTGCAGCGCCACCACAGGAGAAATGAAGCATTACACAGTGTCTATTCATATCAATGTGTTGTCTGTGTAATACAGGACGGGTCCTCCAGAGAGAGAGAGACGCTCTATGTAACCGCTCTCCACTCTGACCAAGAAATGAGGATCCTGAACAGCGGACCCCCCTCTATTACCCCAGAATTCACGAATAGGAGAATGTTATCGGTTTTCTAAACTTGACAACCCCTTTAGAAGTAACACAGTACCTGGAAATACAGTATAAGTCCTGAGCAAAATATCTGTAGCTCCAAACTGTTCAATTTGCAATTACTTGTAATTCGTTCCAATAGGAAGAGCAGCTCTGGAGTACAGACTGCTGCTCTAGCAAGTTACGTACTGCGCAGATTAAGACGACAGGAACATTTATGAGGAGTATGAGTGTGTTCGGGTAGAGATGCACTTAAACGCTTTTGTTTATTGTTCTTACAGGGGGGTCTCGGCAGCGTCCCAGTCGCGTCCAGAGTCTGGTTTCTAGTCATGGCAGTATGGATTCCGATCATTTAGGTGAGCTCTGCTGTGCTGGAGTCTGGATGGAACATGTTATCTTTTTGTCATACGATTCAATGAGGAATTTTAAGAGGTTTTGCCCCTATTCATTATCCCGGTACGGCACACGGTGGTAGCGGGCGAGGAGGCATTTCTGGTCTGGCCCCGCAGCTGGAGTGTTGCCTAAACTGGACAATACATTTAAAATTAAAGTGTCCCTCCAGTTCAATTCTCCTCCCCGATCTGATATCGGTGCGGAGAACTAAGATATAGATGAAAAAAGACACAAAGCGCACATGGTGCATCAAACTATACAGGGATGAGGCGATGAATGGCGGTCAAATACGCTGGGAGCGCAACATCCAATACAGTAAAAGATGAGATGTGCCCTGTGGGTGGCAGCCTGGAGTCCGGTCTGGATCACACATAGTCCAGTGTTGGCATGGAGAGAGAGCAGGAGAAACCCGGATACTCCGTCTGGCGCAGCCCCAATGAAGAGATTATTACCGCCGCCGTTCCCAACAAACAAGCAGATTCCACCGTGTAGTAAACACGATTTATTATTGTACACACAGACAACGCGTTCCGGGGCCGAACCCTCAGGTCAAGTGAATGTGATAAAAAGCTGTACATGCAGGTCATTTATACAACAAAGGCCAAGTGTAAGAAAGCTGACGAGGCTGAACCCTGATGCATAGCCGTATTCCATCCAGGATTTTGAGGCAGATTTTGACGTGTCTGCACGCCTTTTGCCGCGTTCTTCGCTGCGTTTCTCGGCCGCGGGCGAAAAACGCATTCTTTGGTCCCATTGATGTCAGTGGGAGGTCAGAGGCGGAAACGCCTGAAGAAAGGCCAGGTCGCTTCTTTTTCCCACGAGCGTTTTTTTTTCCGCTCGTGGGAAAAAAACTCCTCCGCCTCCCATTGAAATCAATGGGAGACGATTTAGACCGCAGCAAAAAACACCATGTGAACAGGGCCTAACACTTAGCCTTTCTGGTGTATAATTGACCTGCGTGTTCAGCTTTTTTATCGTGTTGCCTACACGGTGGAATCTGCTTGTTTGTTCGGAATGGCGGCGGTAATAATCTCTTCATTGGGGCTGCGCCAGACTGAGTATCCGGGTTTTCTGCTGCCATCTCTCCATCGGGTGTGGAGAGGCACGCTGGGCAGTACAGTGTCCGAGGAAACCGCACGAAGCCCGGAGAGTCACGCGCGCAGGTTCAGTCTACGCCAAGGGAAGGATTACTTGGCCTAAGACATTTTTACAAGGTATCGGCACAAGTAAAGAGTTGAGTCCAGGGCAGGCGAGAGGTTCAGGCTGCTGCTGCGTTTAGCTCATCAAGACTGATATCGTTTTACAACCACTCCATTCACTGACAGAAAGCCGAGATCTTGAAAGTGCTGAGGAATTGAACCGCAAAGTATATAAGAAAGATGCAGAACTTTTCACTGTACAATAATTGCACTTTGTTTAACTGGACGAGCCCTTTAATCCCTCATGTGGCAGGATACGACGCAGGCAGCAGTGACTCGGAGTGTGAAGACGCCCTCATCAGCGATCAGGACTCCCGCTGCCCGGTGATGCCAAAGTTTTGGCTGATTGTGAAGATTCATCAGGACCGGGTGGAAGTGTGTACCCATGCCAGGTACCCCCTTTATGTCTGGTATTGTTCGTTCTCTTGTCTATCCCTGCTCCTTGTCCCAGCTTTACATTTCCTCTGCTGACAGCGCTGTGGCTGCTCAAGAAGCGGAGGAGCTCGGAGAGAGTCAGCGGCTGCACCAGCTGGTGGTGAGGAAGGTGGGGGAGATCTGCCGTGTGGTCAACCAGGTAAAGACTTTTATAATTGAAGTAAAACTTAAGCTACAGTCCCCTGCGCCGCTGTTACATCTTTTATACTCCAGTCACATCCAGAGCTGCACTTACAATTCACGCTTAGAGCTAAGGTAAATGACTGTGCCGGGTCTGTTACTTCTGGTGGTCACGTGACAGAGCGTTACATACATGTACAGAGTGTTACATATATGTACAGGTGGCCAGACCTTGTACAGGCTCTTATTTGGCCACATGGAAGCACTGGATTCAGGAGACTGGAGTAAGGGGCGTGATGTATTTGAAACCACGGTCGCTGTTATCGAAAGCGTGTCCGGTCATACAATTTATGGAGCGTTACGTGTCCGACAATCAAATAAATTGCCAATCATGTAACGTATGGACGGGCCAAGTCCTCCAGAACTGCTCACCTTGCTCATAGCGGGTGTCCGGAGTTGAAGACCCTCGTCTGCGATGTCCTAATATGGACATGGGTTCCCATTGTCCGATAACCCCTTTAATTCCTGACATCCTCAAATAATCCAAGCCCCTGCTGATACACGGAAGGGTCTTAACTGCTGTCAGCAGGTTCAAGAAATGGCGCAACTATTTGATAAATATCCGCAACGTTTTTCAGGACCCCCAGTCCAGCGGTTCTGTTAGGACTCATTGGTTGGTCAGGGCGCTGAGGGTTAACAATGACTCCCCCTAATTGATGGAATATCCGTGTCTCGCCGCGTTCGCCTTTTCCTCGGCACGTCCCGTCGTTACAGAAAGTGTTCGTCTCCGTCGCGTCTCCGCAGCATTAAAATACCAATGTTTCCTCCAAATTGCTGCACTTAAACTCTTGTACCGCGCATTAAACAGCGATGAGCGTAAAACAAGCCGGCGGCGGCCGGCAGATATATCAGATAAAATCTCGTAAACAGGCGGCGGCGGATCACTGAAGCGGAAATCAGAGCAGAAGTCGCTTTACCATCCACGTTTAACCCTCTAAGAGCAGCCGGAAATAAAGGAATAACGTAAACCCGCGTCTCCTCGAGAAAGGACCGGATCCGGCCTGACGCCCGGGGGTTATTAAATGTGATATTTCTCCCAAGAACGTCCGTACTGCGCCCCAGACAGCGAGGAGAGAATGTCATTTCTGGCGATCCTTCTACAAACCTTCACGTTTAATTACATTGTCTGATCTACTAGGCCCTGTTCACACTGAGTTTTTTTTTTGCAGGGAGAACATTCTGCCTGGAAAAATCAGCTCCGTTTTTTTTAAGTGGTTTGGTACCACACGTGTTTTTTTTTGCGTTTTTTTACGTCTTTCTTCAACAGGCAATGGAAATAATGAGCGTTTTTTGGCATAAACCGTGTCGAAAACCGCGTCAAAAGCCACCGCGACCGTTTGCGGTATTTTTTTCAGTCTCCTATTTCAATTTCATTGATTTCAATGGGGTTTTTGAGGCAGAAAACGCCTCAAGAAAGGTCATGTCGCTTTTTTTTCCTGCGGTGGTTTTTTTTCGCTCGCGGGAAAAAGACGCCTCCGCCTCAGAATGAAATCGGTGGGTGTCAATTTTGAAAGTTTTTTGGTGCAGGTTTCGTGTCAAAAACAGCGCAAAAAAAACGATGTGACCTTAAAGTGTCCCCCCGATTCATTTCTCCCGCCTGATCTGACGTGGAGCGAGGAGAGGCGCAGGGTGCACGCGGGACAGTACGGCTGGTGAGGCAATAATATTAATTAGAATAGGACCCGGGCAGGAGACTCTCCGGGCTTGGTACGGGTGCCTCGACAACTTCTGCCCACCATGCGTCCTGTGCCTCTCCGCACCCCGCGCCTCTCCGTAACTCTCCGCGCCCCGTGCCTCTCCGCTCCCCGGGCCTCTCCACGCTCCGTGTCACATCGGGCAGGAGAATTATTAAAGTGTAGGGAGGCTTTAAAGGATCATCCAGTCGTATTTAAATAAATCTTAATCTTTATATAATGAAATGTTCTGCCACTTTTTAATAGACTCTATGTTCATGTCAAGATCATTGCTTGCTGTCAGTGAATGGAAGCACTCTTGTCTACATCTATGTCTGGTAACCAATTTTTAAAGACCTAATACATCCTCACAGCTGAGAGTTTGCTTCAATTGTATACAGTCTATATAATTCTCTGTGAGCTAAACAGCCCGGACGTTTTACCTGCACTGAAGATTTTTTTAGATTTTTTTTTTTTTGCTTTTGACATATGATTACACAGGATTGTCTAGACTGGTTACAACTGTAACAAACCCTCAGCTGTGAGAAGTATTAGGTCAGGACAGGTTTTCAGCCCCTAGCTGACACCAGCACAGATTGAGTATATACATTATGATTAAGATGTGAAAATTTACTTTTTATTATTAGACCATTGTGACCTTTGATCTGTTGGTGTTTCGGAGTATATGTTGTTTGTATCCTTAAAGGGGAATTCCAGGGAAAGACATAGGATATGCCATAAGTGTCTGATCGTTGGGAGCCTGGCCCTCAGTGATCGGGAGATCAGGCTCCTGTGTCCTCTGTGGCTGCCCTGGAGCCGGCGTCTCTGTCACTCTCCATAGACTCCTATAGACAGCCATGAACGGCCGGAGTAGCAGCCGTCTCCTTCCGCTTCACTGGACCCCGTTCTCCCAATCAGTGGTGATCCTTATGGTCAGACCCCCACCGGCCAGATCTTAATCCCATATCCTTATATACCGTAAGTCATTTTTCTCTGGAATACCCCTTTAAATCCTCTGTGTTCCCCCCTCAGCGTCTCCTGCTGCAGGACCTGCATGACACACATCTATGTAACACACTGCTGGTGGCCGAGAGCGAGGAGGATATCTGGAAGAGTGAAAGTCCCTACGCCTCGTATCGGCCCAGGATGCTTACGAATGAAGGTGATTACTACAGGGATCATTATAGCCAATGTATCGGAGTACGGGCTCATAGACTTTCTATTGAGTCTGTACTCCGCTACATCGATTTCCATAAAAAGCCGAACAGACACGAAGCGGCTGAGCGCTCACACGAGACCTTCTGCCGCTTCGTTTTAGCGATTGGTGGGGATCTCAGTACTCTGACCCCCACCAATCAGAACCTCCGACATGTCACTATAACGTCAGAAGTTTTTTTGAACGTTTAGTTAGTCTATGTTCACACGGCAAACAAAAAACGGCTGTAATATACGGAGCTTTTCAAGGGAAAACAGCCTGTGATTTACAATTTACAACCGGTTTTTTTTATGCGTTTTTTTCCGCCCGTTTTTTAAAGTTGTTTTTCTATTGAGATAATGAAAAACTGCTCAAGAAATGACATGCACTTCTTTTTTTACAGCGAGTTTTTCGTAAACGCCCCAAAAACGGCTGAAAATAGGCCGTGTGAACATACCCTTTAAATGGCTTTTCCTGAACATGTTGAAGATCTATGCTTGCTGTTAGTGAATGGAAATATTTTTTTTTACATTCAGAGGTTGAAAGCCCATCCTGATCTAATCCTGCTCACACAGCTGCTGGGTATGTTGCATTGTATCATTGTAGGCAATTATCTGTGGAGCAGTGACACAAATCTACCTACTGTCCTGCACAAGACCATCCGCTGTTTGAGCTGGACTAACTCAGGGATATTTTTAGCTTTTGGATGCAAATCATTCACTGACAGCAAGCAGAGAGGAATAAAAAAAAATCAATTCAGGAGTTGCCATTCAGAAGTCTTGGAGAGCTGGGTGACCATCACAATAAGAACTGAAGTGACACCCGTCTTGCTTGTTTACTGGGAATTTTTTGTGGGGCGGCACTTGGAGGGTAAGGTCCCCAGTACTCCTCCTAATATACTCTGCAGGGGGCGCCAGCTCTTCTTGTTATTTGGGGGGTTGTGTTCTTCTATTATGATGTCTCATTTGTCTTTGCAGATTATTCTGGGGAGGAGAGTTACCAGCCCCGCGATTACCTCGCTGCCACCATGCAGTTTATTCCGGGGCACTTTGCCTGTGACATGGTGTGGAGCACAGTCATTCATATCCACCCCCGACTGAAGATGGGACCCAACATGGGGGTGTCCAGAGGTTAGTGTCCGCTCTGCCGCGTGGTCTGGACCCGTGTGGCGGGGACCGTGTTATACCTGATGCCTCGTGTATCTGCAGCCATCCAGTCCCTGCGCTCCGTGCTCAACGCCTTCTCTGTCGTCAACCGGAAGAACATGTTCGTGTATCAGGAGCGTTCCACCAAATCCGTCTTCTACCTCCGGTGCGTATTGTGCAGCGTCTTCTTGTAATAACCAATCATGTTAAAAATGTATATAATGAGGTCCTATTGACAGGGTTGTTTATTCATTCCCAAAAGCTTCATAACCCCATATAATGTCCGGATCCATAGAATATACTATAAGGCCATGTTCATACGCAAAAGTAAAAACGGCTGTAAAATTATGGAGGTCTTTACAAGGGAAAACAGCCTCCGATTTTCAGCTGTTTTTTGAGCTGTTTTTCTATTGATAAAATGAAAAACTGCTCCAAAAACGGCTCAAGAAGTGACATGCGCTTCTTTTTACGAGGGGGGGGGGGGTTTGCGCGCCGTTTTTTCAAATGGCCGCATAAAGAAACGCACCATCTGAACGAAACGTTTTTCCCATTGAAATCAATGGGCAGATGTTTGGAGACGTTCATCTTTAGTTTTTTTTTAGGTGTTTTTCGAGGCGTTTACGCCTCAAAACACTGCGTGTGAACATACCCGGAAATCTCTTATAGGGGGTCCCTGACTATATGGGTGGTCCACAGACTGTAATGGAGGCTCCGGCACCAACTCTGCTTCTCCGCTTTGTGACCAGGTTATGCCCGAAAAAAAAAGGGGTCTCATGTCCCTTAGATTCTGATTGGTGGGCCCTCCACTCAGTAAACAATTATGGAGTATCAATAATTACTGTCAAACACCCCTTTAACCTCTTCCCACAGAATCCCGTACATGGAAGCGATGGTGGGGGTTGCCCACTGGGGAATAGTTGTGATTGACAGCCACCCCCCCAGTCTGATCCTGCACATTTTACCAAATGAAAAATGTGCCTGTGCACGTTACGCTGTGACCGTAAATACTACATGTAAAGAAGAAAAATCAATGCCACAGCACTACATAATACTCTATATGTAAATAAGTCTGCATTACTGCTGAATCTGCTTCCAATAGTTGTGCATAGAGGTGGTGACGGCCTCCTTTTTGGTCTAGCACTCCTCCCATTCGCCCAAGGCTGCTTTTAATTAGAGTAAAGCTGTTTCCTATCTAACCCCAGTATATTCTGCAGGCTTAGACCCAGAACAGAGGTGTATTTTTAGGTTAGAGACTCACCTCATAGAGGTCGCCTTGTCGTGGCAGGTGGGCTCACACAATTTTATCAAAATGTGCGCTAAGAACCTCCCTATTGTAAGTTGATTCAGCAGCAATGCAGATTTATTTATAGTGTATTAGGTAGTCTTGGCGTTCGCAGAGGGCTGCGGCATTGGTTTTTTTTTCGTCTTTACCTATATATACCCTCACAGATGCCAGTGCATTTTATATGCAGTATTAGACGTATGACATCACGTTCGTTTAAAAAAAAAATAAAAAAATGTCAAAGTAAATCGTTTTTATGATGACATTTTTATTGAATAAACAGTAAAAAAACATTTACATATTATGCATCCCATTACTCATAAAGAACCGTACACTAAAGTTACTTTGTCAATTGAAGTAAACCGTAAATGGCATAAAAAAAAAACACTTTATTTTTTATTTTTATGCCATCTCAAAAAATTCTTACAAATTCAGCATTGAAATATTATAACCAAAAAAAAATAAATCTACAATTTGTCCTGCAAAAAACAAGGCCTCAAATAGCTACAATGTTTGACAGAATGGGGTTTAGCAAAATGCCTAAAAAATTCTCGCGGTCCCTGCGGCTAAAAGTGGCTTGATCCTTAAGGGTTAATGATCTTCTTTTCTAACATTTTCTTTATTTTTTGAATGTTTTTTTTTTAGGCTTTCTGAGACGTCCGGCAATGGCAGACTATGGGACTTGGACTTATCCCAGCCTATAATGTCTCGTTCTTTGGCGCTGTCTCGTAGTCAAGAACCAATATTCACAGAGGACGTGACGGTGAGATGGCGACATCCGAGGCTGAGCCTAAAGAAATAATCTGTTTGTCTTTTGGTTCCTCACACTTGCTTGTTTTTTAGGGGAGCCGGTTATCGCTGGAGTTGCCTTCATCCCGGAGCACAGACTCTACACGGCCCGTGGGTCAGATGGATAAGCACATTCTCCTGCTGGTCCATGGCGTCGGGGAAGCGGGTGAGACTAAGATGTAGACTAATCCTGGGTGCTTCTCTGGTGTTTGATGGGTTCAAGTGGTCAAATACACAAAGTCACTTTGGAATTATAAACTTTTTTTCTCTGTCTTCCCCATTCTCCGGTAACTTAAACTCAGCCTGCAGTGTAAAGAATGGAGGTTTTTCATTCTGATAGTCATTAGGGTGGCACGATGCATTGAAATATCGATACCATTTCGATGCCATGTACCCTCAAATGGTTCGATACCGTTAATTCATGTATTTCGATACTAAGCTGTGCGGCTGCACAGCTTAGTATTGTAATACATGAATGTAGTCAGAGCGGGGCTGCGGTTGTGTAATATAGTCATTGCCCCGCTCCTGACAACAAGTGTGTGCGCGCGGTCAGCATGATATGATGCGGCCAGCGCTGCACTACTGAGCACTGGCACTGAAGAAAAAACATGGCGGGTGCACTGCAAAACACCCCCATTTTCTCTGTCTTCAGGGCCAGTGCCGCCGCTCATTAGTGCAGCGCCGGCCGCATCACCTCATGCTGATCGTGCGCATTCACTTGTCAGGAGCAGGGCATTGGCTGTATTACACAGCCGCAGCCCCGCTCTAACGGCGGAGATCAGAGAAACCTCTCATCTCAGCCGCTATTCCCTCCTCAAAGCTGACCGCAGCATTCAAGGGGTAAATGAGAAGGGGGATGCCCCTTGGATCCCACCACGGGGAATCCCTCTGATGTGATTGAGGAACATACCATATATGGGCAAACAGCCCAGGGTCCATTGAAGGACCCCAGGGCTGTCTGACCATATTTCCTGTTGTTAGGGCATACTTGGGTACGTCCCTACAACTCTCTGCGTCCTATCAGTATATACATATGTGCCAGTACATCGAAGTTTTAAAATAAAAAAAAAGTTAAAATAAAGTAATGTTAAATAAAAAAATTTAAAAAACGACACACGCCCGTTTCATACAATAAACATTAAAATAAAAGGCTCAATACATAAAATAGACACACATTCCGTATCGTCGCAACCGTAACAACAAATTTATAGCGTCATTTATGATGTGAGGCAAATGGACATTTAAAATTCATCACGCCTCGCATCCGAAAATGGAAGAACTTTTTTTTTTTAAATATTATTATTATTGGAAAAGTATTGTTTTGATTTTCGAGACTCGCAATACTACACGAAGTATCGGTCTCGAAGTCCAAATTGTGGTATCGTGACAACCCTAGTAGTCGTGACTATGACCGGGCTCCTCTATAGATGTGTGAATTCCTACATCCAGTATAGACTAGAGGAGAAAGTGTATTAACATATATAAAATATCCGTGGTTTTGTGGTCGTGGGCGAGAGGCCTCAGACAACATCTCCAAACTGAGAACTGGCGATCCGCATGAAACGCGCCAGACGTGGGGCTGCTGCTTTTAGATACGGCTCCACAGATTGTCACCGTTTTGATGGCGTCCTCAGGCTCCGAGATCACGGATGATTTGGTGAAGGTTCTCCGGAAGCGCCTGGATGAGGCCACGCTGGACATTATTACAGTCATGCTGCAGAGAAATTGTAAACTGACCCCGGCGGATGTGGAGGTGAGGACCCGGGCCTGTCAGGACTATATATATATATATTGTGAGCCGCAGACCCTCCCCTAATAATTCTGGGTTATTTCTTCTACCAGTTTATCCAGCCGAGAGGAACGCCGCCGACAGAAGTCCTGCAGTTCACCATCCCCCAGTCCTCACTGCCGTGCCTACAAGCCATGGCTTACTATCTGCGTCAGAACCTGCTCATCTTCCTGCACACTCCAAAATACACAGATAGTAATGGACAGCATCACTTCCAGGTGAGGGACCGGATAACCGCCCATCTTCATAGCGACAGCGGCTTAAAGCGGATCAGTCGTGAGGATGAGCGGCTTATTATAGTGACCGGTCCGCTGGGCTATTATACCAAACAACCACATCAAAATATAATGCAGCCAGCGGCTCATAGTCTGCTGTGTTCATGAGCCTGACACCCCAAACTCTCCCCCCGACCCCCCCGCAATCACTGACAGCCATGTATGCAGCAGGCACAGCCGTCACCGTCAATTATTGGGGGGGGGGGGGTGGGCTTGTGAATTCAGCAGACTCATAACTGGGGGTTCGCACGGTTCTTTCTTATCGGATATTAACCAAACAGCACAATATTATTTTAGTTCTGTTTGTTATAATAGTCCTGTCCCTATAATATACTGCTCAAATTGTCATGACAGATCCACTTTAAATATGTTTCTGTATACAATCCGTATCTAGGGAGGATATACTGATACTGAAATAAACCAAATAATGATAGATAGATAGATAGATAGATAGATAGATAGATAGATAGATAGATATGAGATAGATAGATATGAGATAGATAGATAGATAGATATGAGATAGATAGATAGATATGAGATAGATAGATAGATAGATAGATATGAGATAGATAGATAGATATGAGATAGATAGATAGATAGATAGATATGAGATAGATAGATATGAGATAGATAGATAGATAGATAGATAGATAGATAGATAGATAGATATTAGATAGATATTAGATAGATAGATAGATAGATAGATAGATATTAGATAGATAGATATGGGATAGATAGATAGGAGATAGATATGAGAGATAGATAGATAGATAGATATGAGAGATAGATAGATAGATAGATAGATAGATAGATAGATAGATAGATAGATATGAGATAGATAGATATGAGAGATAGATAGATAGATAGATATGAGATAGATAGATATGAGAGAGATAGATAGATAGATAGATAGATAGATAGATAGATATGAGATAGATAGATATGAGATAGATAGATAGATAGATAGATATGAGATAGATAGATAGATAGATAGATAGATAGATAGATAGATAGATAGATAGATAGATAGATATGAGATAGATAGATAGATAGATAGATAGATAGATACGTCTATCCTGTGTGATCGGCAGGGTTCATTCAGCGCAGGGTCAGCAGTTGCGATCTACGTGATTCTCTACGTGTTTCCGCTGTCTGATCCCCTCATACTGAGTTCGGACCCTTTATTTTGCAGCATTATTACCACCACTCCCTCCCGGAGCTGGACCTGTTCCTGTATAATAAGCCTGGTGGACAAGGCACCGGAGGGAAAGGTAAAAGTGTTTCCGTCCCCGCGTTCCTGTCATCTGTGTATATATATATATATCTGTTACTAGAGGATACATCAGGCTCCCATCCCCCACCCCGGATATAGTGACGTTATAATGTTCAGTCCCTCCACCGTGTATGATGTTATTACATCTCTGTAGGGTTTTCCTCTGTCCTTCGCTGTGGGATTCTCTAGTAACGTCTATTTGCTGTTTAGGTATCGCCTGCATTGCGTTGTCATTCGTGGATCCGCACGGCGCTCTAGTGACGCAGGCGTATGGCGAGCGGTCAGGACCTCCTCTTGTTTGTCCTTCTGCTGCATCTCATCTGCTCAGTGTCAGCACCTTCGAGTCATTGACCAAAGTCAGCAGATATACCCCAGATTCCAGCGCTGCCGGCTCAGGTAGAGAGCGCTGCTGTTCACCACGGCCCCAGTCCCTTAATGCCGTATTATGACGCCATGTTTATTTTTTCTGATTTTCAGCGCCTCTGACTTTGGTGCGATTTGATGTCTGGGAGAAGGGAAACATCAGCTCTTCCCAATTGTCTGAGCGTCTCTCCAGTTCATTGCGCCATGCGCTCTGTGATGTCATCATCGAGTTTCATATCCTGCAGATGCCGCTCTGTGTGGATCCTACGAAGCCGCTAGACCCAGAAGCATCAACAAATGGTAATAGCCTGAATGAGAACAGGGGTCCTGTAAGTAAATAGGGTTAAAATAAAAATTAAATTGTTTACATTTTTTCTGCATATAAATAATTCCAAAATTCTGCTCTGAATTTTTTTCATAAAATATCTTTATAGGGCACCGAGCTGGGTAATAGAAAGACAGAGCTCTGAAATCTTCTCACAGACCGATACATGACCACTAGGGGGAGCTTTCATTGAGCTCCATTAGACAACCATTGCCAGTAAGCCCTTCGGCTCCCCCTGGTGGTGACTATAGGCAGCTAAAATTATTATTTAATTCTATTCTGTATGAAGGGAAGTAGATTTGGAGCTCTGATCAGAAAAACAGCGCTCTGACCCCTATAAAGATATGTATCTGGGGAAATCTGAAGCTGGACACGTGGCTGATCACCCGGCTAGCTTCTATTTCAAAGTGGTTGTCTTCATTAAATATTCTTAGGGTGAGTTCACACCATTCAAGTGGGGGAATTCGTTCCCTCTGCTCCTAAAAACAGCCTGGACAGGTGGGAATAACGGACCCAGATCTGCCCTATGATCCCCTCTCGATATCACTGGCTTCAGTTCCCAGTTGGACAGAGAAAAGCATGAACAAAACCCGTCCTACGTCATTCACTGATCTTCCAACATCTTGTTTGAAAAAATAACTCTACCTTTTTTTTTTTTTTCAGACAACTCCTTTAATTGTCCACATTCATTGCAGATAATCTGTCTTGTTTGTTTTGCCTTCAGGAAAGGTTCCCTCTCAGTCTCTTCCAGATATGAAGGGATTGGCTCAGCCATCTAGCAAGCCACGTCCTTCCCCGATAGGCCTTCCTTCGTCAGTGTCACCCCCCAGCACTGACCCAAGTACCCCTCCCAGCAAAGCCGGGGGGCGCAGGAGCTTCTGGGATATGCTGGTAAGGATGAAACGGTTGGTTCTTCACACCAGACTGTTGGATTAATGCGAGAGCAAGAGCCCTTCGTTGTCACCCCTGTAATCTATCTGTATTCTTTTTCCAGAGTAAGCCTGACAGTGCGGAGCTGGGCCCCCCAAAAACCACCGACGACATAGTCTGCGAACGCTCAGAAGAACCGCGAACGAGGCGACGACACAAGACAGAGAGTCTGAAGGTCCCGAGTTATCCGGACAGACCCGGGATCAGTTTGGAGCATGCTCAGAGGTACTGTCTCTTATCTGCAGGCTCCAGAAACCTTGTCTGTGCAGACTCCAGAATCACAGTCCTCTTAATGTGTGCCCCCTACAGGAAGCGCCAGACACAGCTGGACGAGGGTGAGGTGGGCACCCTGCACCCATTATACAGCCACACCTGCCTGCAATGGACGAACTTCATGAGTCAGCTGGGTATGTGCAGTAGTGATCGCCGAATGTCACACACGGGATATACCGATAATATAACTTATTTTCAGATTGTAGTCTGCTCTCAGATATTCCTTGTGATGTGCCGGCATGGGTAATAGAGTGGGGTCCACCACTTCAGGGTATGTTTACACGCACTGTTTTCAGACGTAATTCGGGCGTTTTACGCCACATATTACGCCTGAAAAGACGGCTCCATTACGCCTGCAAACATCTGCCCATTACCTGCAATGTGTTTTACGGTGTTCTGTTCAGACGAGGTGTCATTTTACGCGTCGCTGTCAAAAGACGGCGTGTAAAAATACGCCCGCATCAAAGAAGTTCATGTCACTGCTTTGGACGTTTTTGGAGCCGTTTTTCATTGACTCCATTGAAAAACAGCTCCAATTACGTCCGTAAAAGACGCCACGAAAAACGCAAGTACTTGCAAAAACGTCTGACATTCATCCGTAATTTCAGACGTAATTTCAGACGTAATTTGTTAAGACGTGTGAACATTATTATTATGGTAAGATGAAACATTCTGAAACTTTCTCCTATATCTTGTTCAAATTCCTTACCATCTTCAACGTTATTGCTGTCAGTGAATAGGTGCATTGTTGTTTACATTCAGAAGCTGATAACCTGTCCAGATCATGTCCTGCAAGGTTCGTTACAGTGTATCCGCACACTCTTTTGGAACGAGTCCCGCACCATTGTCAGTTGGATATGATCTGGATGTTTTTTTTAGCTCTTGAATGCAAACAAGAATTCTACCATTCACTGAGAGCAAGCAAAGATCTTGAAAAAGGTCAATAATTAAAACTCAAAATATATTGGAAAGTTGTGGAAATTTTCCTTATACAATTCATGAACTTTAGTTACATAAAACTGGAGAATCACTTAGAAGGTGTTGTCTAATCGGGATAATTAGCTGATCGCTGTTTGTCCGGTGGGCGACCACAGTTCAGTGTTACACGGTGCCCGGTCATGGGCATATGAAACGAGGTCGCCCAGAAGATACAACCCCTATAAGGTTCACTGTATTGCACACTGCTCTATAAGAATGCGCACAGCACAGTGTATATTCCTAGCGTGGATTTTCTGCAGCTCTACATAATGACATCACAGCTGGTCCCTGCAGCTCTGTCCTGCTTTTATGTATATTCTACTCCCCTGCGGTCCGGCCTCCTGTCTGCATCTGATCAGACGCCATCTTGAATTTTAGATTTCTCCCTGCTTTTTCTTCCTCTGTTCTATGCTATCAATCCCATGATGCCTCAGCACAGCATCACATGACCAACTCTGCCTGCTGGGGAGGACAGTGTGATTATCCTTCCCTCCGAATTCTCCTAAATAAGAGATTATAAGTATATAGTCAGGGAGGCCGAGCTGTGATCCTCTCTATTATAACCTCGTGGCAGGAGGCTGCATACATAGTAAAAGAAAACGGGAGAAACTGACACACAGAAGGCTTTGGTTTTGGTTGGAGTCCCCCTTTAAGTCATTACATTAGACCTTGTGTTGTAAAGATGTTGGTTCAGGACATAGAGCGGTTGCTGCTGTTTGGTGTCCGATTCCTTCGTCCTCGTTTGCATCGGGTCTCCTTGTTTCCCGGTGTTAGTTCCTTGTGGGGGGATCTTTGAAGGTGTTTGTTTTTTCTGTTCTCGTGCAGGGTGTCCTTCCATCCAACTCTGCTCCGCACAGACTGTTTCTCGGTTCCTTCTTCCATCCGTTCTTACAGAACTTTTCAACATCATCACCTCCCTGGCCAGCGACACCAGCGTCAAAGTATTTGAAAAAAGCAAGTAAGTTGTGAGGGCCTTGTGGACTGTAATGAGCTGAATTCTGCGTCTGGTGGGCATCTGCTGAATCCATTTTATTTTATTATTTTTTTTATCAGTGGCCCAGAAGGACCAGCGTTTGTGCCTTTCTCTATTAACCAGCATAGCCCATCTCGACCAGCGGCAGCTCGCGAGCTGATCCTTCTGGGGCGTAACTTTCGCCAGTGGAGATACAACACTGAACAGGGTGAGTTTCCTCCATACTCCCCGATCTTTCTGTAATATACCCCAGATAACTATGAAAATGGGCAGCTGAACCTTATTGGTGGGAATTACAGTATACTATGGACCTCTTAAACTGCATGTCCTCCTCTAAACACCATTTTACAGTTTAAATATAGAATTAATCTACAGAAATAGTTGTCATTTTGTAAATACATTACATTACTTATCCTGTACTGATCCTGAGTTACATCCTGTATTATACTCCAGAGCTGCACTCACTATTCTGCTGGTGGAGTCACTGTGTACATACATTACACTACTTATCCTGTACTGATCCTGAGTTATATCCTGTATTATACTCCAGAGCTGCATTCACTATTCTGCTGGTGGAGTCACTGTGTACATGGCATTACTTATCCTGTACTGATCCTGAGTTATATCCTGTATTATACTCCAGAGCTGCACTCACTATTCTGCTGGTGGAGTCACTGTGTACATACATTACATTACTTATCCTGTACTGATCCTGAGTTACATCCTGTATTATACTCCAGAGCTGCACTCACTATTCTGCTGGTGGAGTCACTGTGTACATACATTACACTACTTATCCTGTACTGATCCTGAGTTATATCCTGTATTATACTCCAGAGCTGCATTCACTATTCTGCTGGTGGAGTCACTGTGTACATGGCATTACTTATCCTGTACTGATCCTGAGTTATATCCTGTATTATACTCCAGAGCTGCACTCACTATTCTGCTGGTGGAGTCACTGTGTACATACATTACATTACTCATCCGGTACTGATCCTGAGTTACAGCCTGTATTATACTCCAGAGCTGCACTCACTATTCTGCTGGTGGAGTCACTGTGTACATACATTACATTACTTATCCTGTACTGATCCTGAGTTACACCCTGTATTATACTCCAGAGCTGCACTCACTATTCTGCTGGTGGAGTCACTGTATACATACATTACATTACTTATCCTGTACTGATCCTGAGTTACACCCTGTATTATACTCCAGAGCTGCACTCACTATTCTGCTGGTGGAGTCACTGTGTACATACATTACATTACTTATCCTGTACTGATCCTGAGTTACACCCTGTATTATACTCCAGAGCTGCACTCACTATTCTGCTGGTGGAGTCACTGTGTACATACATTACATTACTTATCCTGTACTGATCCTGAGTTACACCCTGTATTATACTCCAGAGCTGCACTCACTATTCTGCTGGTGGAGTCACTGTGTACATACATTACTTATCCTGTACTGATCCTGAGTTACACCCTGTATTATACTCCAGAGCTGCACTCACTATTCTGCTGGTGGAGTCACTGTGTACATACATTACATATCCTGTACTGATCCTGAGTTACATCGCGTATTATATTCCAGAGCTGCACTCACTATTCTGCTGGTGGAGTCACTGTGTACATACATTACTTATCCTGTACTGATCCTGAGTTACACCCTGTATTATACTCCAGAGCTGCACTCACTATTCTGCTGGTGGAGTCACTGTGTACATACATTACATATCCTGTACTGATCCTGAGTTACATCCTGTATTATACTCCAGAGCTGCACTCACTATTCTGCTGGTGGAGTCCCTGTGTACATACATTACATTACTTATCCTGTACTGATCCTGAGTTACATCCTGTATTATACTCCAGAGCTGAATACCCCATTATGCTTGCTGATATTGAAAACAGTCAGTCAGTATGTTTGTTGGCAGACACTTCCCTTACAGCTTAGTTGTACTCCTATAATGCAGGGGGGCAGTTTGGTTTTCCTACATCAGATAACTCTGCAGAGCCTGGTGTAAAATTGACACATGCCAGAATGAAAATCACCAGAGCAAGCTCTGGGTAGACATTGAACAAGCCGGTAATGCTGGGAGATTTCAGCTCTGAAGACTGCAGAATAGTGAGTGTGGCTCTGGAGTATAACTCAGGATCATTACAAGATAAGTGACTTCACCAGCAGAAAAGTGAGTTCAGCTCTGAAATATAATATACAGTGACCACTTATCATGTAGATTGTGTGTGTTTTTGTGTGTGTGTGTGTGTGTGTGTGTGTATATGTATGTATATATAAATTATGTTTAAAGGGGGACATATGCTTTGAGTGATAAAGGACTGATGTTCTAGTATACAGGTGATTACTTTTTCTTTACTCCCAGCGTATTCGAGTGAGGATGATGAGGATTGGGATGAGGATAAATATGATGATGAGGGCTGCAAGTTGAAAACGTGTAAGTTTCTCTGTCGTTGTTGCCCTGAGCACTGCACCGGGTGATGGTTGTGGTATGAGACACACAGATGGGTGCACAAGAGTAATTCTCATAAATTACCGTTTCCAGACGACTTTATTGTTTGTTCAGAAACTCTCTTGCATCTTAAGTTTATTACGACATTCTTCCAGGAATAAAGTGTTTGTCTGCTGCCCTGGGATATAATACAACTCAATTGCTTGTGAAATCCAGGGGTACAAAGAGTCAGGTCTAGACCGAGCACGCTGCTTCTCCTGCAAGTTATGGATAAAAGACCATTTCGTTTATCAGAAAAGCAGTTTAGCCATTTAAAGGGGAAATATTTTTTTATTTTTATTTTTTTAAAGCTCGAGTCGTGCGGTCTATCACCCAAAGTTCAAAAAAAGTGCACAAATGATGCGGTCTATCGCAGCCCTAGTCTTAAAAGAGAGAGGCCCCGCATAATTATTCTGTGACCCTCTGATCTTGTATGTCATGATTGCTTCATTAATTAGATGTGAATGTGTAGAAGAGAAATAACGTATTTATTAGTAAGGTACTGATTCTCCTTGCGGAGATCCAGCTGGTAGGAAGTCTTTAGGGCAATGCTCCCTGGGAAAATTGTATGCAAATTAGCTCTCCTCCAGAAGGTGGTTACCCTGTAAGTTTAATGTCCGGCCCTTAAAAGGGTTGTCTTAAGGGATGATCACTTTGATAATGAAGCCTCCGCGACGATCAGCTGATTGTCATGGTTCCGGCTCCCAGCTCCCCCTTCAATCCGCTGCCTGGGAAGTGTAGTATGACATGGAGGCCATTCACATTAAAAAAAACCTTCATGTAATACATTGACTGCTCACGACCGACCAGAGCGAGAACTGTTCTTAGAGTCTCTGTCACCACATTATAAGTGGCCTCTCTTGTACATGATGTGATCGGCGCTGTAATGTAGATTACAGCAGTGTTTTTTTTATTTAGAAAAACAATCATTTTTGACGGAGTTATGACCTATTTTAGCTTTATGCTAATGAGTTTCTTAATGGACAACTGTGCGTGTTTTACTATATGACCAAGTGGGCGTTGTGGAGAGAAGTGTATGACGCTGACCAATCGGTGACCAATCAGCGACCAGTCAGCGACCAATCAGCGTCATGCACTTCTCTCCATTCATTTATACAGCACATAGCGATATAAACTTAATGTGACAATACATTACATGGGAACGAATACTCAGAATCGGCACAGTGACTGACAGAGCTCTAGACCAATAGGGATGATGCATAAACATTCCAGGATGACGGAAATAGAATCGGTCCAATGAGATGCTGGGAATCATGAAGGGTGAGGAAGTAAGTAAACCTGTCAGTGATTGGCTATCGGACGGCCGAACCTCCGGAAGGGGAGGGTCTTACTGATACACAAAAAGACGCGGAAATGAAGCATTCACTGCCAAACACCAATGAGTCAGATCATATAAACTCCTGACGTCTCCCTGACGAACCCAGAATAGGGTGAAACGCGTAGGAGGTGGAGTTGCTCGCTGCACTCAGAATATAATTTAGGCAGACTAGATATCCGGCTTTGAGAGAGTCTATCAGATCTGATAATAGATAGGACAGATATAGTGCACAGTAATCCACAAGACTAAGCATGCTAGATAAGAATACTGTCCACAAAGCCTAGTGATATATACCACTGCCTCTCCGATACTTATATGTTTGTATGTCGGTACATGGGTCACTACAGAGCATGTGATGTTCCATGTTTTATCCAAGCTTAATAAAAGCCAACGTTTTATAATGAATACTTCCTCTATATTATACTATAATTGGAAGTAACTAACGGGAACCAGCCCGTCAGTCGATATCTGGGAACGTTATGTAGTCACCTATACGTGGTACTTCTGGAGGAGAGCTACTTATTATTTTGTTTTTAAAAAAAATCCCAAGGGCAATATCCCCATATTGGAGACACATATTTCTTTCCTGTATTCTCTGTATAGGGGAGGACATATTGGAGGCACACACTTCCTTCCTGTATTCTCTGTATGGGGGAGGACATATTGGAGGCACACACTTCCTTCCTGTCTTGTTTGTATATACTGTACAGCAGGGTGTGCGTGCTTTAATAGCAGCTGCAATGAATGGGATTCATTTTACAGAGAAATTTACAAGAGTGTTATATCCCTTCCCCCAGATACCGGGGAGTTACAGGGGAGCTGCATACTGCGCCTTATCTGTGCGTATAGTGTTACTATCCTGCCTTGTCTAGGTCTCCAGTAGTACAATAGATCTGTCATTAATTCCCCCGCCCTCTGCTGATTCTGTCTCAGTCTACACAGCAAAGCTGCAGACCAAAGGAAGTGTCATTGTGTCCACTATACTGGAAGTTTTTCCATTAATCCTTTACACCATTTGAAATATCTTTTTTTATGCCACTTTTTTTTACCTACCAAGACTATTGGAACCCCCATCTGACCAGTTCCCCAAACATCACATTATGGGCCCTTGTCCGATGCACATCTTCACCTCAGTCCACGTCACCATCCACATCAATGTCCACATCCTGACTGCTGCTGATCAGGTCACCGTGGACATTGATGTGGACTGTGTCTATGTAACCGCTCAGAGTTTGATGCAGTCACATACCGCTGTTTTGGCCGCTGCAGTATTTTTACGTGGCAGACGGATGTTACGTGGAAGTGAACAGCATTTTTAAAAAATCCTGTAACAAAAAACCCTACAGTTATTAGGAAATGCTGATTTATTTATTTTTTGTATATTTGCCAAATTTTTTTCCCATTGACTTGAATATAGTTGACCATTGCCCTAAAAGCCCCAGATGATACTAAGAAAACGTTTAAGAAAAACGACGGTTTTTCCATATCACATTAGGAATATTTTTTAACCCTTTCAAGGCCAAGGCCTTCCGATGTCTGATTGTCCGCAGCAAAATTTCACCTTTTGGCCACATTCTAAGGCCGTGTTCAGACGGGGAGGATATGCTGCGTTAAAGCAGGCAGCGTATCCGCCCTGTGCGCCGAAGGGAATTCCGCTGCGGAAAACGGCAGCACTTAGCTAGCGATGAAACGTCATCCCAGGAGGCCGCGCTGGAGGGAGGAACACAGACTTCTGGGTAAGTATGAGCTTTTGTTTTTTTCGGAGTTGCGTTTTTTGCAGCGGGATCGCTACGAACCCGCCGCAAAAAAATGCAACAACTGCTATTTTTTTGCTGGTTTTAATTCCCCATTGAATTCAATGAAGAAAACCCGCAACAAATAAGCAGCGTCGCGTTTACACAAATACAACTGACATGTTGCGGAATAAAATTCTGCACCGCACGTTTTTCCCACTCAGTATTTACGCAGCGTACGGAGGAGATTTGTTTTATCTCGTCCACTTTGCTGCGGATTTTCCGCAACTAATTCCGTTGCTGTAAAACCGCATAATTTACACGTGTGAACTGAACCTGAGGAGGATAAAGGTTTGTATTTTTACTTTGGCCATAAATCCATTCTTTTATTTTTTACGGAACAGATGGAGCTTTAATGTGATACCAAAGCAGAACCGGCATCGTTACATTTTTTACGTTTTATATAGGGGGAAAAAGGGGAAAAAAATAAAGGCGCTTTTTATTATTTTTATTTATTTTATATTGTTGGAGCGTTTCTCTGTTCCCGGCCGTTGCAGCAGAGTGTTCGCTGTAAGATACGGCTGACACACACGTTTCAGGTGGTGCGGGCGCAATCCCCGTGACGTACATTTACTGCGTTTGGAACAAACTACATAGCGTCAGCACCGTAAATGTACAGCAAGTGTCACCAAGGGGTTAAAGACTACTTATTTACGATCTAACTTCCCGGGGCAGCTGGAACATAAATCTATATACACTGTGGTGGTCTAGGGGTTAATAATGCAGCTACTGTGATCTGTTGACTCTCATGGATTATTTTTATACTCGCAGCTCAGAAAGGATTCCAGCGTTTTGAGGCCATGGAGCTGGAATCGGCCGATAGACCTCTGGACCCGTCTTCCTCACCGCGTGGGTTGGTTCCTCGACAAAGGTTCCTGATCATTGACATCCAAGATAAAAAGGTGACGCGTTTATATAACCGCGTCCAGGGTTTATGACTCCCCTCCCCCGCTTCTCCTTGCGGCTGGATTCACATCTCCGTTTTTCTCCTTCGTCAGCTTACCCTGTACACGTACAACTGGTCTCCAGACCTGGGCGCATCACTGAGCCGCTCCCTGGTACGTCTGATCCAGTGGCAGAATGCCCGGGCGCACGTGGTGCATTGTCTTCTAAGTCAGAAGTTGGGACTCTTCCATCACTACAGTTTTTCGGACACCCCCTGGCATGAAGAGAGCAAGCAGGTAACTCCTGTGTACTAAATGTGATAAAAATTCTTCTTCATTTTTAGAAAAAACATGGCTGCTCCCTTCCAAAACAGCGCCACGTCCGTCCACAGGTTGTGTGTGGTATTGCAACTCAGCCCCATTTCCTTCAATGTTGCTGAGCTGCAATACCAGACACAACCCATTGACAAATGTGGCGCTGTTTTGGAAGGAAGCGAAGCAGCCGTCTACTTCTAATCCTGGACAACCCCTATTACTTTTTATGTAAATGTTTAATCGTTTCAAAATGAAAAGTTTTGCAACTTTTGTAATACGCTTTTTGTTCAATTTCTCACTATTTTCAATATCTCTGCTTTCTGTCTGTGACTTCAAACAGTTATTGTTTGCATTCAGAGGCTGAAACCTGTTCTGACCTAGTCCTGCTCACACAGTTGAATGGCTCATATGAAGGGATAACTGATACACTGAACAGGACTAGGCCACGAGGATTTCCGCATCTAAATGTAAAGAATGAATGTTTCTATTCACTGACATAAAGCAGGGATCTTGAAAATGGAATTGAAAGCTAAAGAATATTAAAAAGTTGCCGAACTTTTCATTATCCAGTGATTGTGAGTGAGACTGTGAGACAACCCGGCACAGGGCACATAATATTTCATATCATCGTTGTTACCTTGTGCTTCCTCCTCTTCTTCCCAGGATCCCAACCTTTTCCTAAATTCCACCCTAGAAGTCGATGCCCTTATCAAAAGCCCCACACCCCCTCCTTACAAGGAGCAGACACGGCTGGGTACCTCCGGACGCAGCCTCCCATCCTTGCACTATCCCCCAGACATTGTGCCTTTCGATGAGGTTCTCAGGGACGTCATCCCCGTAAAACCTTTGCACCTCTCCCCGGAGATGGACATCGTCTCCCGCCATGGAGCTCAGTTTCTGGAAATTAAAAGTACAGAAAAAAGAGGTGAGAAGGGAAAGCGGTTTGGAGCAGACATATTAAATATACAGAGCGGCTTAATGGTCGGGCTTCATGGCGGCTTTTGGTCACGGTAAAATCACGGGATCCTGCGACCGCCAGGCAACGCGAATATTTCCTCAATGGGGAAGAATGTCGGAAATCTTGTAATTGTCACGTGACTTTTTGTCCCTTAAGGACGTTGAGGTCTCGCAACGTAAGTCGCCATGGAGCACCAGCCTAAAGGGGTTTTCAGTTGTTTATAAGTAAAGCCTAAAAGCTGTGGACACCTTCGACATGGAAGGAATGATTTTTATAGATGTTTGTAGTTACCGGGAGTTAAAAACATTGCACTAAGTTTCAGCCTGCAGTCTTCATTCCTTCATTTATTTTCAGGCCCCCGGGTATTAAATTTGCATTCTGCTCTTAGTTTCAAACTTCTTAGGACGTCCCGTAATACATGCTGGATTTGAGGTCCGTGTGTCCAGGATGCTGCTGTCTTCACTAGTTCTCATGTATCGTCACAGCTTCATCCCTGTACTGCTTTGCTTTCTATAGCACATGAGGCAGACTCTGCCGTGGGTGCTTTGCTCTGTCATTACACACATACACCACCTGTGTGATATGCCCTACCTTAAGACCAATGCTTGACCCCCTCTCACCACTGATCAGCCCTGTAGGTCCACCAGCAGTGTGTCGGATCTATGTCAGAAGCAGCGGCACATCCAGCTATGTACAGGAGCTGCACAGTAAAAAAAAGATTAAACAATTTCAGTGCAAAGGTGTCCATAGCCTTTATTCTTTGTCTAGTGAAGATTTTTGATCATTTCTAATATACTCATCCAGAGATCTGGTTGCTTTCAGTGAATGGAAATATTTTTGTTTGCTTCCCAAGGCTGAAAACCATCTTGACCTAACACTAATCATAATAATTTTCCGGTTTTATATAAATAAAGCTTAATCATTGTATCATGAATAGTTCTGCAATTTTTCTAATATACTTTTTGTTTCAATTCCTCATCATTTTCAAGCTTTCTGATTGCTGTAATTGAATGGACACACTGATTTACATTCACATACCTAATACTTCTCGCAGCCGAGGGTGTGTAAAAATGTTGTGGAGTCTAGAGAATCCTCTGTGAGCTACACATCCGCTGCACAAATCTTTGCTGTCCTGTGTTTGCTACAATGTATCAGTGCAGGTAAATGTATCAGTCTGCAGTGCAGTTTGTACAGCTCTGGACAGGATTAGCCAGACTGGATACAATTGTATCAAACCTTCACCTGTGAGAATATTAGGTCTGTGAATGTAAAATAGTGTGTGTCCAGTCACTGACAGCAATCAGATGTCTTGGAAATAGTGAGGAATTGAAACACAAAGTCTATTAGAAAATTGCTGAACTTTTCCCAATACAACGATTAAGCTTTATAAAAATAAAAAAAAGGCGATTCCATTAAATGCTTGATCCCTCCTGGGCCGGGGTCGTTCGTAGTTATTAGAAGTTCTCATCTCTTATTCTTTTTGTTTTTTGTAGAGGTGGAGAAACAACTTAAGATCGAAAATCTGTTTGTGACTTGGCAGCAGAGATCAGCGCAGTCTAACATGCCGATCAGTGTGAGTGACGCTTATTGTCCCCTCCTCCCAGACGCTCCATCAATACATTTCATTACAGGACTTATAAAGAACATACACAGACATAAGTCATAGAGAAATGTGTGAAAATGTACTGGCCCCCTGTCCGTGCAGATGTGTCACATTGTGTGGGGATACAATCTTTTTGATTTTGCCGTTGGAGGCCTCGGCCATTCAGAGACTTACTTGCGGAGACCCAGCCTTTAGAGCAATGCTCCCTGGGAAAAAAGTATGCAAAGTAGTTCTCCCCAGAAGAAATAAAACCGTCTCTCTAGTGCCACCTATAGGTGACTACCCTGTAAGTCGATGTCCGGCCTCTTAAAGGGGTTGTCTCATCCGCTTCAACCATTTTCGGATGCATCCATCTCCCGGAAACAGCTGATTTTGCTTAGGGAAATAAAGAGGCGTTGTAGCACTACATGGCGGCCGCTCAGATGTGATACGTGGACAACTTCGATCTGCCAGAGCGGTAACTGCTCTTAAAGAGCGGCTGTCCTTTCTGTCTCATAGAGAGGGGTCCCGAACAGGGTAGCCCCTTCTATGACGTCCATGTGCCCTAATAGAACATGTGGACAGGGCTTGTGTTCATGAGACAACCGATATAAGGAACAACAACCTTCAACCCATATCCGTCCGGTATGTAGTGTTCACTATGTATCTGGGCAATGAATGGCACTGCCCGGGCACTTTATGCATCTGAGTACATGGGTGCTGCTTGGCATTGGACAATGTAAGTACTAGGGTACAAACTGGGGTACAATTAAGGATTTCTTGTGTGTATCCAAATTATAACTGTTGTTCTATGTTATCAGCCATAAGTATAAGGGAAAGCGCCGACTGCCGTGTCCTTTACTCGGAGTGGTGGACGGGACGTCTGATTTATATTCCTGCCACCGCACCCGTTGTCTGATAGATTTGCAGTTATTCTGAGCTGGTATTTCCTCATCTTATATTTGACATCTGTTCCTGCAGGCGGCGGACCTCGACACCCTGAAACAATCTGCCCGGCTGGTTCATTACTGTGCCACCCCTCTGCTTTTTGATCCATCGTTTCAAGCGCAAGTCCAGAATGACCAGGAAAGGAGTGAGGGCAAGGTATAGTGATATGACACGGGTTCCTGGAACCTGTGAAGTACTACAACTCTCAGTCTGATACTTGTAGTTCTACAACCCCCAGCCGGTTGCTTGACTTGACACAGTCGATAAGATCAGGACAAAGTTTCACATTTCATAACGGTTAATATTTTTTTTTCTAGAAAAGACACCGGTCCAATGACTCATCCGGCAGAGATCGTAGTCACAGCTGCGATTCGGCGGACATGCCCCCCAGCAAAGCTAAAGAAGAGCCCTGGCTGCAGGAGCTGCGCACCGCGTTCATGCAGCAATACATTCAGTACCTGCAGAGCACCGGATTTATTCTTGTGCAGCTGCGCCCTGCCTCCCCCGCTCGCAGGTGAGTGCCCGTCATGTGACTTGTGACCAATGAGAAGCAGCAACGAAATCCTCCAGTGAAGGAAACCTATTCAGTCGCTCGAACAACCGATGGGTTGGATTTAGGAAATATCGGGCTAAGACTTCATATTTAAAACGGATTGTCTTTGCTGCACAAAAGTCTACTCTGCAGTACCACTGCCGTTCTGGCATTACATAGACCCACATTGATTTTAGTGGGAGGTGGGTAAATCTATATTGGGTCACAAGGTCGTTAGGACTCCCTGCAGTCAGCTGGACTCGGTGGGACCTGCCTAATGGGTTGGGGGATTCAGCGACATCAACGGAGTTTCTGAATCTTTCCGTTTTTTAAGTTAAGATTCAGAAATTCAGTTGATGGCACTGGACCCCCCCAATCCATTAGGCAGGTCCCACCGAGCCTCGCTGGCCGCAGGAAGACCTCATGACCAGGGGGTCCCCTTCTTATGGGAGAGGAATCCCCATCAAGAAAGTAGCTGATTAGGCGGCATCATTTCTGGTCTCTTCTGAGCTTTCATCCTGTATTTGCAGCACGGCACGGATTAGAGCTGTGGCCTCCCTGGCTCCGGAGAGCAGAGCTTCCAAACCCAAAAACGAGGGCAGTCCTAAGGTAAGTCCTGTCCCCGCTGTCCATATAGGAACGGCAGGGACTCAAGTGTTACCCATGTACCATTGCCAGATGCAGGTACAAAGGAGTATAGCAGAGTATTGCACTCCAGTCCGGTTCTGTGCACTTATGATAGGGGTTGTAGTGCAAAGGTCTCGCTTGTCCATAAATACACTTCTCAACATTGAAATTGCAGCACCAAGAAGGACGAGCCGTGAGATTCTGCAAATCGACGAAGTCGCAGGTGTCGCTAAAATCTGAAAATTATGATATTGTCAAGCACCGAGCTCCAATCTGTGGTGGTCGGGGGGGGGGGGGGGGCATAAAAGTCAGGTTGAAAGCAAAGTTTTTTAGCTTCGTGTAACCTCAAAAATCGGATTGCGTGGTTTTGGGTGATTGTGCGTCGCCTCCTGTTGGTCGACGTACCAGTTATCGCCACTTGTCGCAAACTGAGAGGGACAGAATCCTTGAGCTGGAGACCTTGGTTTATCACTCCGGCGGATCACTACGCTCCTGGGCCGAGATGTCAGCGCTGTTCAACGTTGTGTGTCCCGGAGGTTGGGAGAAAAACGAACGGGAATGACAACAAGAGGTGCGCGGGCATGAACCTCTGCACGGACGGATCGTCTGATTGGAAGATTGGCGCGTAGTGATACATTCTGTACTGCAAGTGAAATTGGACGTCACATCCCAAGCCTAGGGCGGCAAACAGTGTCCACACAAACCATCAGAAGGCTTTTACACGACATTGGGCTACGAGCCGGACGTCCAGCTACAGGTGTTCCATTGACCACACGCCACCTGTCTCAAAGGCTATCATGGTGCACAGCAAGACGGCAATGGAGGCTGGAATGGAGGTCTATCCTCTTCAGCGATGGGTCCCGCTTTTGTCTTGGACGCAATGATAGCCAGAGATTGGTCTGGAGACCACGTGGGCATTGCCATGAAGAGGCCTTCACAAGGGAACGTCACACCGGTCCTACTCCCGGGATTATGGTGTGGGATGGTATAATGTGCGGTAGCCGGACCCCTCTAGTCTTTATTTCAGGTTCACTAACAGCTCGGCGCTACATTAATTTGGTTGTGGAACCAGTGGATGGCCATTTCTCCAAAGTGTCCCAGAAGCCATTTTTCAGCAGGACAACACCAGGCCGCATGTAGCTCGTGCTGCTGTGAGCAGCCGGCGTGGCCTAAACGTGGTACCATGGCCTGCAGCGTCTCCGGACTTGTCTCCCATGCAGCACATCTGGGACGTCATTGGTCGGCAGTTGCAAGGGTAGGGGCCAGCGGCTAATCCTGATGATTTACGTTCCCAAGTGCATTCAGCGTGGCAGAACATTCGTCAGACAACCATTAATAACCTCATCGATCGCTGCCAAGGCGTGGAAGTGCGTGGATTTCTGCGCGTGGCGCTTATACTCCGTACTGAATAAATCAAGATGTTTGGATTATTTTGTTTCCGTTTTTTTTATAATTTGCATATCATTAACATGTCTATCGATCCTGTGATTTCCACAATTCCAAAACCTTTCCTTCTTGGTGTTACAATTTCCATGTTGAGGAGGGTATGTAAGATGTGCTGAGACCCCCAGCAACAGTAAAGCATGAGCCGGCCTGGTATCTGTAGATCATAGCGTCCATTTACAAGATGTATTATTGTATCTATATTGTGTTTATATCCAGCAGAGTACAAGTTCTGCAGTGACCACATACCACCTGCAGAGGGCGCTGCCTGGAGGGATCGTGCTGATGGAACTCTCCTTCCAGGTTGTAAAGTGGAAGGTAACTGGGAATGCTGGGTACAGTGGTGCTGGTCTCATTGTTCTAATAATTTGTATCTATCCCACAGGGCTGTTACTTCTGTGTGAAGCAGTACGCTCTGGAGTGTTCCCGTATACCAATGGGCCAGTCCGTCAACTCCCAGGTACTGGACAATTGTCAGATGCTCTCTAGTGAATGGATAGGCTGCATTCTCAGTGATGTCACTGCTCTCTAGTGAATGGATAGGCTGCATTCTCAGTGATGTCACTGCTCTCTAGTGAATGCATAGGCTGTATTCTCAGTGATGTCACTGCTCTCTAGTGAATGGATAGGCTGAATTCTCAGTGATGTCACCGCTGCTCTCTAGTGAATGGATAGGCTACATTCTCAGTGATGTCACTGCTCTCTAGTGAATGGATATGCTGCATTCTCAGTGATGTCACTGCTCTCTAGTGAATGGATATGCTGCATTCTCAGTGATGTCACTGCTCTCTAGTGAATGGATATGCTGCATTCTCAGTGATGTCACTGCTCTCTAGTGAATGGATAGGCTGCATTCTCAGTGATGTCACCGCTGCTCTCTGGTTGGACTGGTAAAAGCCCTTGAAATTGAAGTATAGTTGATGTGCGGGGGATGGTGGAGTCAGCAGATGCAGATGGCTGAATACTTTTCTTATTTATCTTACCGGTAATGAGGTAAAGTGGCGCAGATTTATATTTTTGTAGGGGTATAAACACTCAGCGCTCCCATCACTGGGGATCCCCGGCGCTTCTCAGTCTACTACACAGATGTTGTGATCACGGTTAATTGGCCTGGTTGATTATCACTGTATGACGGGATTTATTAGCTCTTAATGTAACAAGCTCATTATTATGTAATGTTCAGCGTTCAGCACAGGATTTAGGTGACTTCTCTGCATCAGAAAATAGAGCCCATAACCACCTCTGATCACCTTTATGTAGATGAATTATATATCTAACCTGTATTAATAAGAAGTCACTGTGTACATACATTACATTACTTATCCTGTACTGATCCTGAGTTACATCCTGTATTATACTCCAGAGCTGCACTCACTATTCTGCTGGTGGAGTCACTGTGTACATACATTACATTACTTATCCTGTACTGATCCTGAGTTACATCCTGTATTATACTCCAGAGCTGCACTCACTATTCTGCTGGTGGAGTCACTGTGTACATACATTACATTACTTATCCTGTACTGATCCTGAGTTACATCCTGTATTATACTCCAGAGCTGCACTCACTATTCTGCTGGTGGAGTCACTGTGTACATACATTACATTACTTATCCTGTACTGATCCTGAGTTACATCCTGTATTATACTCCAGAGCTGCACTCACTATTCTGCTGGTGGAGTCACTGTGTACATACATTACATTACTTATGCTGAGTTATATCCTGTATTATACTCCAGAGCTGCGCTCACTATTCTGCTGGTGGAGTCACTGTGTACATACATTACATTACTTATGCTGAGTTATATCCTGTATTATACTCCAGAGCTGCGCTCACTATTCTGCTGGTGGAGTCACTGTGTACATACATTACATTATTTATCCAGTACTGATCCTGAGTTACATCCTGTATTATACTCCAGAGCTGCACTCACTATTCTGCTGGTGGAGTCACTGTGTACATACATTACATTATTTATCCAGTACTGATCCTGAGTTACATCCTGTATTATACTCCAGAGCTGCACTCTCTATTCTGCTGGTGGAGTCACTGTGTACATACATTACATTATTTATCCAGTACTGATCCTGAGTTACATCCTGTATTATACTCCAGAGCTGCACTCTCTATTCTGCTGGTGGAGTCACTGTGTACATACATTACATTACTTATCCTGTACTGATCCTGAGTTATATCTTGTATTATACTCCAGAGCTGCACTCACTATTCTGCTGGTGGAATCACTGTGTACATACATTACATTACTTATCCTGTACTGATCCTGAGTTACATCCTGTATTATACTCCAGAGCTGCACTCACTATTCTGCTGGTGGAGTCACTGTGTACATACATTACATTACTTATGCTGAGTTATATCCTGTATTATACTCCAGAGCTGCGCTCACTATTCTGCTGGTGGAGTCACTGTGTACATACATTACATTACTTATGCTGAGTTATATCCTGTATTATACTCCAGAGCTGCGCTCACTATTCTGCTGGTGGAGTCACTGTGTACATACATTACATTATTTATCCAGTACTGATCCTGAGTTACATCCTGTATTATACTCCAGAGCTGCACTCACTATTCTGCTGGTGGAGTCACTGTGTACATACATTACATTATTTATCCAGTACTGATCCTGAGTTACATCCTGTATTATACTCCAGAGCTGCACTCTCTATTCTGCTGGTGGAGTCACTGTGTACATACATTACATTATTTATCCAGTACTGATCCTGAGTTACATCCTGTATTATACTCCAGAGCTGCACTCACTATTCTGCTGGTGGAGTCACTGTGTACATACATTACATTACTTATCCTGTACTGATCCTGAGTTATATCTTGTATTATACTCCAGAGCTGCACTCACTATTCTGCTGGTGGAATCACTGTGTACATACATTACATTACTTATCCTGTACTGATCCTGAGTTACATCCTGTATTATACTCCAGAGCTGCACTCACTATTCTGCTGGTGGAGTCACTGTGTACATACATTACATTACTTATCCTGTACTGATCCTGAGTTACATCCTGTATTATACTCCAGAGCTGCACTCACTATTCTGCTGGTGGAGTCACTGTGTACATACATTACATTACTTATGCTGAGTTATATCCTGTATTATACTCCAGAGCTGCGCTCACTATTCTGCTGGTGGAGTCACTGTGTACATACATTACATTACTTATGCTGAGTTATATCCTGTATTATACTCCAGAGCTGCGCTCACTATTCTGCTGGTGGAGTCACTGTGTACATACATTACATTATTTATCCAGTACTGATCCTGAGTTACATCCTGTATTATACTCCAGAGCTGCACTCACTATTCTGCTGGTGGAGTCACTGTGTACATACATTACATTATTTATCCAGTACTGATCCTGAGTTACATCCTGTATTATACTCCAGAGCTGCACTCTCTATTCTGCTGGTGGAGTCACTGTGTACATACATTACATTATTTATCCAGTACTGATCCTGAGTTACATCCTGTATTATACTCCAGAGCTGCACTCACTATTCTGCTGGTGGAGTCACTGTGTACATACATTACATTACTTATCCTGTACTGATCCTGAGTTATATCTTGTATTATACTCCAGAGCTGCACTCACTATTCTGCTGGTGGAATCACTGTGTACATACATTACATTACCTATCCTGTTCTGATCCTGAGTTACATCCTGTATTATACTCCAGAGCTGCACTCCCTATTCTGCTGGTGCAGTCACTGTGTACATACAATTCATTACTTATCCTGTACTGATCCTGAGTTATATCCTGTATTATACTCCAGAGCTGCACTCACTATTCTGCTGGTGGAGTCACTGTGTACATACATTACATTATTTATCCAGTACTGATCCTGAGTTACATCCTGTATTATACTCCAGAGCTGCACTCTCTATTCTGCTGGTGGAGTCACTGTGTACATACATTACATTATTTATCCAGTACTGATCCTGAGTTACATCCTGTATTATACTCCAGAGCTGCACTCACTATTCTGCTGGTGGAGTCACTGTGTACATACATTACATTACTTATCCTGTACTGATCCTGAGTTATATCCTGTATTATACTCCAGAGCTGCACTCACTATTCTGCTGGTGGAGTCACTGTGTACATACATTACATTACTTATCCTGTACTAATCCTGAGTTACATCCTGTATTATACTCCAGAGCTGCACTCACTATTCTGCTGGTGGAGTCACAGTGTACATACATTACATTACTTATCCTGTACTGATCCTGAGTTATATCCTGTATTTTGAAGAAGCATTGGGCCATTTTACGGTCTGATCCGGATTTAGCGGATGCTATTTCCGACATTCCGAATGTGACCTTCAGACGTGGAAGAAATCTTCGAGAATTCTTAACGCGGAGCCATTACTCCAGACCACTCATCCCTCGTGATACATGGCTTTCATCTCCCGCAGTGGGATCCTTCCCCTGTGGCAGATGTTCCTTCTGCATATACATGCCCAAAACCAAGTGTTTTACTAACCATCTAAACGGTTGTCAATTTACCATCAGACACTTTATTAATTGCCAAACCACCGATGTTGTATATGTTGCCAGATGCCCGTGCCCCAAATTGTATGTTGGCAAAACCACTCAGCAACTCAGGAGAAGGATCTCCAGACATGTCAGCAGTGTTAATATGAAAGAGGATACCTCTATTTCGAGACATGTGAGATCTGTTCATGGGGGCGACTCTAAGATCCTTCAATTCTGGGGCATTACGCAATTAAAACTTGGCCCTAGGGCTGGTAACCTAGACAAGAGACTATTACAGGAGGAGGCTCGATGGATACATAGGCTCGGTTCTCTGAGCCCCAATGGCCTTAATGAGGGTTTTACCTTTATGGCCTTCCTGTAGAGAATATTAAAATATCTTCTTCCCTCGTAGTAAACCCTTTTTTTGCTATATATACCACTCTTGCTGAATATCACTTTTTCTTTTGTGTGATACCTCTGTCGATCTGACAGTTTATGAGACACACTGATTACTACTCATACAGTCCTGATGCATATCTAGTTTCACTACATTAATGTTCGGTAGATATTACTATTGATTGTTGTCATTGTCATAACAGACAACTCCATTTTGCTCCTTGCTCTTCCCTACTATTTGGTTATATCTATTAGACCCTTTTGGGAATATTTCTTATTATGTACCTTTGTACATTTATCCTATGTGTGACACTCGCGATTGTATCTGAGCTCTCTATTCGGATATTGTGACATTCGTATTGTAATTGATGCGTAATTTATACGCTAATTTTTGTGTGACATTTATTGCCACCACTTATTGGGTATCCCGGCGTTATCTACTCGTTTGATTCGTCTGCCTCATTTGAGTGCCGTTCTGAACTCTTTATTGGCTGCCCGTTCTGTCACTCTTCCTGCATACAGAGACTCTCGGATAACAGTTACCCATTTCGGCTGCTGTGCGCACGCGCGCAGCTCCCGTTATGATTTGACACATTGCCACGGTGCTCTATTGGCTCCCAGCCGTGTCACTCTCCTCGGCATGGGGGCTCGTCATTTATGACTGCCTGATTGGCAGAGAGTAGAGCCGTTGCCACACACGTCACACATATGTCAGGCATACGAGCTTATATAAGGAGCAGGATTCTACACGCGCGCTCATTAGCCCCGTGTTATCCCCTGAGGACGTTACTTCTGTAACGAAACATGTCGGGGGGGCTATCGCCATCTTAATAATCACTGACGGCTCAGTTACTTGCTCTAACTGTGTGGGACTGATCCCACGAACGGCAGTCTGCAGCTGCCTAATCA
Source organism: Rhinoderma darwinii (assembly GCF_050947455.1). Classification (NCBI taxonomy): domain Eukaryota; kingdom Metazoa; phylum Chordata; class Amphibia; order Anura; family Rhinodermatidae; genus Rhinoderma; species Rhinoderma darwinii. The sequence continues at coordinate 91,952 of NW_027464518.1, forward strand.
GTCTATCTCATTGCATCCAGCGATGTGCTGGGTGCGTGCACATTGATCTTTACGATACACATGAGCCGTCTTTTGATACAATTTTAACTTTGTGTTGCTGTCTGTCTGTTTGATTCACTAATAAAAGTTATATTTTAACTGCTACCATTGACACCATTCTATGGTGGCTGGGAAATTGGGACCTCTGTGCCTCGGCACATTTTTTTCTCATATCCTGTATTATACTCCAGAGCTGCACTCACTATTCTGCTGGTGGAGTCACTGTGTACATACATTATATTACTTATCCTGTACTGATCCTGAGTTACATCCTGTATTATACTCCAGAGCTGCACTCACTATTCTGCTGGTGGAGTCACAGTGTACATACATTACATTACTTATCCTGTACTGATCCTGAGTTATATCCTGTATTATACTCCAGAGCTGCACTCACTATTCTGCTGGTGGAGTCACTGTGTACATACATTACATTACTTATCCTGTACTGATCCTGAGTTACATCCTGTATTGTACTCCAGAGCTGCACTCACCACTGTATAGCAAAGTGAAGCAGACTTTTGCTTTTTCCATACAGTAAAAAAATAGAAAAGTATAATAACGTTTACCTGCCGGCAGATGCCATAGGGACATACTTTTGACATCTGCTGGGGCTATAGGGTTTTATGAGCTTGTTCAGCATATGCAGCGGGAGTATCTTGGTGCATATGATCATTATGTGAACAGCGCTCTAGCTGTTAGGGAGAAGTCTAATATGGAGCTCGCTGACTGTTTCTAAATGCACCCCGCAGAATTGGGAAACAGGAAATGGCTGAATAGCGATGAGTTTTTAGAATATTTGTCGGGTCGGTATATTTTATTTCTAGATTGGACCAACAGAAAGAAAGAAGCCACGAATGTGTGACCGGCAGGTATTGTATACCATAGTGAGGGGGGCTGCAGCATACAATGAATATATATATATGTGCGCACATGCAGTAACCTGCCTATAACATCCAGTGGTCCATAAATCTCTGGTCTTTCGTGTGTCTAGAGATCCCGGACTAAAAATCCACTAATCCAGCACCAGAGGGTTCAGTAAGATGGCGGCGGGAGGGAGACGGGGCAGCGTGCGTTACTGTCTCTGTATCGGCGTCTTTCTACTGCGCTAGAATTGCGCTGGTCCTGAACATGCCGGATTATCGGAAGTTTCTTATAATGTAAATCACTACAGCAGTTATTGTCTTATAATGTGACTGTATAAATAGCGACTGGACGGAGGAGACCCCAGTGCAGCAGCTTCAGGACTCGCCGGACTGACATGGCTGATAACAGAGAACTGTAGATTGTATTTTCTTCTCAGGCTCTCTCCAGTTTGCAATGTAAAAACAGGGCAGTTTATTTTTCTGTCATTCATGTCAGTTTGGAACTTTTTTTATTGGATTGGAAACATTTTTTTCCGCACTAAAATTGTTCCTGTCCAAGGAAATAAATCAGATTGTGTGAAAATCAGAGAAGACGTTCGAAAACGGGGGCTCGTTACTTATCACCCCGGGTGCCGCCCGAAGGAGAATGATAAAGATGTTGGGTGAAGGACGCTGCCGTAGACTAATAGTTTACTTCCTTGCCGGCAGCATTACTACTCCTATGTCCTCATGACAACACTTCCTGTCTTGTGCACCGGCCTTGATCAGCCTTGTCATGGGGACATTGTTTATATCTCAATCACGATCTATGTAACTGTCCACACCTTACTGGTTTGAGTGATCGTTTTGTATACATGTGGACATTGATGTGGATGGAAACTCGGCAAAGAAGTAACTACAATAAACGTCCCCTGCGGTATCTCCCCCCGTGCAGAATATACATTGTGTGCCGTTCCCTCTTCATCTTCATCTTCACAATATTATTTCCATTATAAGATGATTAACGTTTTTCCAGCCTTATGTACATGAAGCTGAATCATTGTATAGTGAGACGTTCTGCAATTTTATAATAGGCTTGGTGCTTCAATTTCTCACCAGTTTCAAGATCTCTGCTTGCTGGAGCAGGAAGGAGAGTTGCGCTACTGATACGTGTAGCTCGCAGAGGATTGTCTAGACTGGGTACAATTGTAGCAAAATCTCAGCTGTGTGGAGTATTAGGTCTGTACAGGTTTTCAAGCTTCTGGGTGCAAACATGAATGTTTCCATTCCATGTCCGCAAGCGGAGATCTTGGAAATACTGAGACGTTGAAACGCAAAGTCTGTTAGAGAGCTGGAGAACTTTTCTGTATACGGTGATTTGGGAAGTGGACAATCCCTTTAAGGCTCCAGATTTGGTTGTAGCGGCCGCGTGTTCCTCTTGTGTACCTGTCTCCCGTCCTCTCTTATCAGGGGACGATCTCCATCCGATCCCATTGCAGGAGTACCGCTGAAAGCGCCTCTGAGTCTGCGGTACGTCCCCCGCTTCACCCCCGGTTGCTACGCCCCGTTCTGCACGTCTCCCCCTGGTGTTGATGCTGCGCAGTGTGTGTCGTGTCTGCCGCCTGTCACGCTTTCATCCATCCGCCTGTCTCCGGCCCTGTCCTGTGTTGTCACCTTAACCCTCCGTGTACCACTGCGCTTCCGGGGACCCTGCCTCTCCTCTGCGGATAGCCGCTCCCCTGAGACGGTCAGGATGGGTTTTGCCTCCTTTGTGCTGGGCTTTGGGCATTGTTTTGGTGTTGGTGTCGGGAAAATTTTGGATGGCAAGAGGTGGATTTGCCATCTTGGCTGGCTGGCCGGGGGAAGCAGCGCAGGCAGTGGCGCCGGTGACGGTTGGTTTTGTGCGTTTATCAGTTCATGCACTGCTCACAACCACAAGGGGGCGCTGTGGTAGATCGGTGATGGTGCAAAATGGCCGTACAATGTGCAGGTGTTACTCGGTATATTATAATGCCCCTGTCACCTACATGTTCTTCAAGGTGAACCAATATTCATGAGAATGTCACTAAGAGCCAATGAGGCGTCCGGTACCTCGTGTCTCAGTGACGTTGCGAGACGGCTGGACACGTGAAGGAGCTGTTGGCAAAATAATCATGCACTCTAACATAGGTACAGAGAGATAAGGGACTGCCAAACACATCCGGCGCCGGTTATCTCTAAGGCTATGTTCACACGCTTACAAAAAAATGTCTGAAAATACGGAGCGGTCCTCAAGGGAAAACAGCGCCTGACTTTCAGGTGTTTTTTTAATCAAACTCGCGTTTTTGGAGCTGTTTTTCTATAGAGTCAATGAAAAACGGCTCCACCCCGAAAAACGGGGGCATTTCGTAAACGCCCCGAAATACGCCTGAAACCACTGTGTGTGAACATACCCTGAGAGAGACAAAGGATTGGACAGGCTGAAATCCAACTCTTATTTCCTCCAATATTGGACATTTGCGGTTCCCGTACACGCCATTGTAATGGTTTCGCCGCCACTGAATGTAGCGCGGACACGGCGGCTCCTGTTCTGAACATTTTACAGCTTAAATCTACAGAGAAACTTTGCAACGACAGAAAAATTCCTTTAATCCAGAATCAACAAGACCCGATACCTGCCAGATTATCAAATATTATCAGACGGTCGTAGAAACGCCCAAAATAAATAGTAACTACAAAATCTGCTGCTCCGTCTAATGAAATAGAAGATGATCCTTTAGTTCTGTGCTGGATTATTAGACTTTCTGGATTGTCGGATGCCGGATTAAGGGAATTTCACTGAACTTGATTTATCTTGAGTTACATTTTGTCTTATACTCCAGTTACATCCAGAGCTGCATCTCAGAGTCTAACACTACTCTACCAATAGACACATCCCTATAATTTTCGCTTAGTTGTGTTGCATTGTGGGAGACGTTTAGTTCTGCTGTACAGTGATTGGTGTAAGAGCTACATCTCTATCAATGCCTTACAGCGGGGCATACTGTGTACAATTACAGGGGGCAGCAGGGAGACGTCACGGTCTTGATGAAAGTAACACATGCAGCTTTGGATGTGAGTAGAGTATTAGACGTAGCTCAGGATCAGAACAAGATACATAAAGCAAAGTTACATTATATGTAGATGATACTGTAGCATTCAGGGAGCTCCCCTTAAAGGTATACCGTCATGAATATTGGGTCACTTTTCAAAGGCGATGTTGGTGGGCACAGGGGCATCTGTCAGGACCCTCACCCGGCTCGTACATACGTTGTATAATGTCCTCTCTCTCCGCAGCTCTCCATGCTCTTCACGGAGGAGTGTGACAAGGTCCGGGACCTGATGCACGTCCACTCCTTCAGCTACGACTTCCACCTGCGCGTCGTCCACCAGTATCTGCTGGGATCCATGATGTCCTTACGCCAGAGCTACGATCTCGCAAGTTTCCTGCAACTCTTCATCTCTCAGCACCCCGACATCCCCAAGTACGGCCGCAACCACGTGTACCAGAGCCTGCTGTCCGTGCCCACCGAGATCATCGCTGCCCACCAGCTGTACAACTACATCGCGGACCACGCCAGCACTTACCACATGAAGCCGCTAAGAATGGTTCGTCCGTCTGTCCTCGGCAGCAACGGCAAAAAAAGCAGCGGCGCGGAGCAGAACGAGTACGGCCTGGTGTCCGCCTGGAACAGGTGAGGCCCGAGGAGCTCCGATTATCTGGCATCCTCTGGTGCTGGATTATCAGATATTCCAAACTATCGGACACTTCTAGCATTATCACCCACAGAATATGCGCTGCCCAGGTCAGTCCTCAAGATCCCGGCGAAGTCCCTAACGCAAGAACCGGCACTGACGTCCTGATGCTGGAGCCGGTGCCTGGGTTGATGACTTCATCGCAATCGTCATAAACCGCCAAAGATCCGCTTTGTGTTCACACAGAGTTTTTCGCAGGCGGAAATTCTGACTCAAAATTCCGTTTGGAAGCAGATTGAGGAAGCTTGAGAATATGCTTTCTCCTGCCTCCCATTGATGTCAATGGGAGGTCAGAGGCGTAAACGCCCGAAGATAGGGCATGTCCTTCTTTCTCCCGCGAGACGGTTTTACTGCTCGCTGGGAAAAGATGCCTCCGCCTCCCATTGAAATCAATGGTAGACATTTTCGGGCCGTTTTTGACGAGTTTTGCGGCGCGGTTTCCGCGTCAAAAAAATCTGTGTGAACATAGCCTTCATCCTGCCATTCCTACTCCCATTCACTTCAATGGGAGGTTTGGGCGGAATCCGCCGGAAGATCATCCGGCCGCTTATTTTGTCCGGTAGCTGAAAAAATCAGAGGGAAAAATAAGTGTCCGACTCCCATTGTAATGAATGGGATGCAGAGTTATTGCGGCGGTTTCCACCGTGTGGACGTAGCCGAAGGTGCCGCACTAGGGGCTGCGGCAAGCGTGTAACTTCTCCTTCGTTTAGCGTTCTTCTTAAACTCTGTTCACACCTCGATGGAGCCCTGCGTTTGGCGTATGCGCCAAGAAAATCAAAAGTGACCTTTTGGCCTCTGTCAGGCGGGTATACGTTGGTATATATTATTTTTTTGCTGTATAGAAATGTGGAGCGCACTACGCTATTCTATGCAGAGGTATCCCGCAAAAAAAAAATTATACCGCGCAGTATTTGTTTTTTTAACATGGAAACCTATGAGTGACGTACGCTAATGTACGCCTATACAGCGGCAGGTATACAGTACGTCTGATGGAACGCTGAATCGTGATGTGAACAGGGCCGTACTACACTCTGTGCCCCTTGTATAAATAAAGCATAATCACTGTATAAATGAAAAGTTCTACAACCATTTCCCAGATGTTTGCTGTCAGTGAATAAGAACACTTGTTTACATTTATAGACAGCAAACCCTTTACATACCTAGTCCTGCTCTCAGCTGAGAAGTGGATACAATTGTTTCCAGTCTAGACAATGCTCTGAGATAAACAGCCTGGACTGATACATTGTAACAAACTACCAGAGAGATTTGTGCTGTTGAGGTGTCTCACAGAGCGCTGCCTGGACTGATACATTGTAACAAACTACCAGAGAGATTTGTGCTGTTGAGGCGTCCGTCTCACAGAGCGCTGCCTGGACGGATACATTGTATCCTCTTTTCAGCTGAGAGCAGGACTTGGTATATATAGGTCTGCAGCCTCTGAATGTAAACCGTGTTCTCATTCATTGACAGCAAACCACGATCTTAAAAATGGTCAAGTCTAAACAAAGTCTATTAGAAAGTTGTAGAACTTCTTCTTTATACGGCGCTGATGATTTTTTTTATTAGTTTCTGTGATTATAAAGATGAATTCCTCACTGACCGCCCTCTGCTTGTCTCCTCGCATCTTCCGCCCGGCAGCTCCGGGCTGTACAAGGACTCGGAAGGCGCCCAACACCACGATGACTTTGACGTATCGCTACTGGTCTGCCACAGCGCCGCGCCATTCGAAGAGCAAACTGAACAGGAGAGACACGTCCTCAGGTACCCACAAGAACTACAGGAGGGTCTGGTGGTTATTGATTATTATAACCGTTCTTAAAGTGACAACAACCCTTAATGATGATAATGGGGACAACCAGAAAAACATTTGATAATGATTGTGTCCGTTACTAAAGTGATCGGCTCCGTCCGTCAGAACACGCGTCGTGGCTGATACGGACTTTTCTTTACGCTCCTCCAGTATAACTTGTAATGATCCGACACCTCCAGGAGAATCATTCCAATCATGTGGATATCTGACCGTGTATGTCCCTTTAATGACAACCAAAAGTGAAAAATATCAGAGCTCTACTGCTATACTGGGGGTAAACGGACCCATGTGTGGCCACTCTAGGTCTACGGCCGTCTACTGCTCCCTGTTGTCTGCCATTTTCATCTTGTCCTGAAAACCCTGTATGGATCCAACTCCTCATCCACATCAGTGTCCGGACATAGTCACATATTTGCCTGCAAGGACGTAGATATTGATGTAGATGTTGATTGGGATCTTAGAAGTTATAGGAAAAACAATCAATAATTTGGTATTAGATTTTGAACCTCATTAACCCCTTCCCCTCCTCCTCTGTTTGTCAGGCTCAGATTCTATGTCATCATGACGAGTCAGCGCGAGTTATTCCCCCGTCTCACCGCTGACATGAGACGCTTCAAAAAACCTCCGAGGCTCCAGAGAGACCCACAGGACCTGGACGGGGCCCCGGAGCTCACAAAGTGCCAGAGACTGGAAATGGAAAGCCAGGAAGAGGGCAGTGAGGGGGATCGGAGCAGGACGGGCTCCGGCAATTTCTATAATGCCCATTTGTTCCCACTGCTGGGTACGGAGGTGAGCGCCGCCAGGAGGCAGCTGGTAGAGATGGTGCAGCTCGCAAAGTGCCACTGCCGCAGGGACAACCTATGGAAGCGTCTCTACCTCCTAGAACCGCTCGCCTCCGACAAGCTGCGGCTGGGCAAGCTGAGCTCAAGCGAACTGAAGGAGCTGCTGGACGCCGTACATGGGAGGAGCGTGGCGGAGATTGACCCCCAGCTGGTAAGATGGAAGAGATTTTATATTATGGAGAAGATTGTTTCACTTATCATGTACTGAACTTGTTACATCATGTCTTATACGCCAGTCACATCCAGAGCTGTATTCATATCTTATACTCCAGTCACATCCAGAGCTGTATTCATATCTTATACTCCAGTCACATCCAGAGCTGTATTCATATCTTATACTCCAGTCACATCCAAAGCTGCTTTCATATATTATACTCCAGTCACATCCAGAGCTGCTTTCATATCTTATACTCCAGTCACATCCAGAGCTGCTTTCATATCTTATACTCCAGTCACATCCAGAGCTGCTTTCATATCTTATACTCCAGTCACATCCAGAGCTGTATTCATATCTTATACTCCAGTCACATACAGAGCTGTATAAATATCTTATACTCCAATCACATCCAAAGCTGCTTTCATAGTTGTGCTATTACATCATATTTTATACTCCAATCACATCCAAAGCAGCATTCCCAATTCTGCTGTTACATCATGCCTTAAGGTATGTTCACACATCTGACTGAGGTTGATTCTACAGCAAGTGCATGGATTTTTACAAACCACATTCGGATGTTTTGAAGTTGTCGCAGAAATTTCTGCAAGAAATCTACTTGGTGTGAACCCTTATACTCCATTTACATCCAAAGCTGCTTTTGCAGTTCTGCTGTAACATCATGTCCTATAGTCTAGTCACATCCAGAGCTGCATTTGCAATGTTCTGACAGATACACCTTACTTAGCTGATCCTATAATGCCCTGCTATATGTTTCTTCTATGTGAGATTGCCATACACCGTTTCCTCTGCAATGCCGCACAGCAGAGCTGAATTTGTGTATGACGGACTCTTTACGCCTCCGCAGGAATTCCTCCTCTCCATGAACGTTCAGTGGTATCAGAGTCTCATCAAAGTTTTGCTGAGCCGCTTCCCTCAGAGCTGCCGGCACTTCTACAGCGCGGACAGTGGCACGCAGTACCTGGTGAGTAGCCCCATCCCATAAGACCCATCTAAGACATATCATGTGGATGACATCGGAATACCCCTTTAACCTCCTTGGGGCTTTTGTATAGGAAACAGATTTACATTCAGCGTTTTCCTAGGTTTGGATGGTAGATGTTTCACTCCCGCTCCTACATGAAGTGAAGCTGCAATCAGGATGAAAGGGACCAGCAGCACGAATGTCTGTAGCATTTTCTTTAGTGCTGTTCCTCTGTACACACACATACAAGAATCTCACCTGCTTGTTGCCACCACTAGGAGGCGCTCTGTAAACAACTGTATATGGCTCCCATTGACTAAACAGGCACCTCATACAGATTGCCACCTAGTGGTCACAACAGGTAGCAGAGATTTCTACATTATTGAGGGGAGCAGAGGAACATCGAAACCTTGTAAAGTATATAAGGCGTCGTTCACATCTGTGCTTTTCCTCCCGCACAGGTCGTCCTCAACCAGAAATTCACTGATTGCTTTGTACTGGTTTTTCTAGACTCCCATTCTGCTAAAACGGTAAGTGATATTATTGTATAGTAAACACTTCTGCAACTTTCTAATAGACTTTTGTGTTCATATTCCTCACCATTTTCAACATCTCTGCTTGCTGTGAGTGAATGGGAACATTATTGTTGTTTACACCCAGAGGCTGACAACCCATCTCGACCTTATGTTTCTCACAGCTGAGGATTTGTTACAATTGTATCCTTTCTAGACAATAATCTGTGAATCCAGACTGATACATTGTAACAAACTTTAAGGCCAGGAGAGAGATTTGCGCTGCTGCTGTATTCCGCTCACAGAGGATTGTCTAGACTGTGTACAAGTGTAATTGTAAATGTGAGGGTGAGATGATTGGATTATGCAGTGTAAGCGCAGAACGTGGCCGCTCAGCCCCGCCTCCCGCGTCTGTCCTCGCTTTTTGTAACTGTGAACTGCTGTTATTTTCATTTTTGTATATTAAACGGCTGAAAACAGAAATCAAAGCAAATGGGAAAGTTCTGGAGCGGAATAAATTTATCCTCAAAGATGGAGATTTCAGAGGTGTCAGTCTGTCTGTCTCTTTTCTGCCTGGATCCGCAGAACAGGAAGCTTTGAGGATTACAAATTAATCCTGCGCTGAAAGCGGCGCCGCCAGGAGTCTGTCACTTAAACGGTCACCGAGGGCAAAAATTGTCGCTGCGTTAATACGGTCATTATCCGATTAACACGAATAAAAGAGCGCGCTGCTAATAACATGGGCAGTCAGCAAATCTGCTGGAAAATAGAAATGTAGTGACCCAGCTTTTTCAAGCCCCTGAATGGCAAACATGTCTAGTTATACAGTAATACATCACCTGCATTGCTGGCAGATTTGCCACACAGGAGCTGTATTGACACCCAGGAGCCTGGAAAATCTGGGTGGTAACCTCCTACAGAGCTGTCATAGGGACCATATTGCTCGTCACTCAGCTTTCCTAAATTCCTGCATGGCAAATCTGGCTAGTTATACAGCATATTACCCCCTATATTGCTGCATAGTTAGGCAAATTTGCCGCACTGGAGCCTGGGAAAGCTGGGTGGTAATCTATATAAGACTTTCAATGATGACCCCTGTAATCATCTAGTGCAATAGTATACAGTAAACTTCCTTTAATCTGTTGTCAGCGGAGCGGAGGGCACGTCGTCCATCTTCCCATCGGTCGTCCCATCGCCTTCGATGCTGAAAGTCTTCGATTAAAACCATTACATAGCGCTGGGTCCCTAGTGGGGAACCCTCTGTTACCCCCATATGTAACTTCTTTATATAAAAGCTTAAAGTAAGAGAAGTTACTTTGTAATATAAACCTTGTTTCTATTTGGTGCCATTCTCTGGATGCAGCCTGCAGTGTAAAGAATGGAGGTTTTCATGTCCAGGGACACTAATATTCACTAGGTACATAGCAAAGCAAAACCGGAACAAGGTTAATAATACAATGGGGCTCATTTCTAATATTTATAAACTTTGCAACTTTAGTCTTTTTGTTTTGGCGCGGGGGGCGTGGCCATATCTGCCGGTGTAACTTTATGGTCTCGTTTGTTTCCTATTTTGACCTTTTTCTCTCTCGTTTCTCAGAGTCTGAAGGTCGTGTTCCGAGAGCCATTTCCGGAGCAGCCGCAGAACAGCGAGAGTCCATTACCGCAGCTGGTCTCTACGTACCACCACCTGGAGTCTGTTATTAATACTGCATGCTTCAACCTGTGGAGCGGCCTCCTCTGACCGCCGCCGCCGCTCGCTGCCTCCTCTGACCGCCGCCGCTCGTTATAAAGGACTAAATCCCGTAAGATGGGGGAGGGGTATCTGCTGCTATAAACCTCTGCTGATCGCCACCGGGAGGGAGGAAAGTCGTGTCCACAATCCGAGTTACTACAAATTTCTTTACTTTTAAAACTGATGAAGCCAAATGTGGAGTTAATTAGACAATTGTAAGATTTTATGTAAATGATATGTAAATGTCCCAGAGTCCTAATTATATGAATAAATGATGTTATCTTATACAGAAGCTTCACGAGCGCTGTCTGACGTGATCATAACCAGCTGACTGGTCTCCTTAATGGTCTGAATTATAGTGAAGTCCAGGGGTTATCACCCAGCTTTCCCAGACTCCTGAATGGCAAATCTAACAAGTCATGCAGTGATCTATCCCAAGGTATATCTGACATACAGGAGCGGAGAAAAGCTGGTTGAGAATCGCTCTAGTAGCTTTAACGGGGGCCATATTGCTTGTGACCCAGCTTTCACAGACTCCTGAATGGTAAATCTGCCTAGTTATGCAGTGATCTATCTCTTGCTCCTGTTTAGATGCATAGCAAGGCATATCTGACATACAGGCGCAAGGAAAAGCTGGGTGACCATCTCTCTAGTAGCTTTAATGGCGGCCATATTGCTTGTCACCCAGCTTTCCCAGTGTCAATCTGTCTAGGTATGCAGTGATATATCTCTTTGCCCCTCTACTGTTGCATAACTAGGCATATATACCACCTAGGAGGTCATCTCTGGCCATATTGTGGTCACCCGGCTTTCCCAAGAAAAGATAGGACTAAGACACAGCTGAATGGGATTTGTAACAAATTCACAGAAGAAGATTCCTCAAGGCAGAAGTTACTGAATCTTGCTGACGTTCTCCATCTCCTGATTACTCGGCTCTGTCTTGATATTGCTGACGTTCTCCATCTCCTGATTACTCGGCTCCGTCTTGATCTCCACGTCCCCTGTAAGTGTCCATCCACCTGAGTCCGGTCACCGTATCTCCTGAAGAAACAACAATAATAACGGTCGGAGACCTCAGCGTGTGGCGTTCAATTCAGGTTTGATCCACGTTTTTATTATTGCGCTTATATACACTTTGCTAGCACAATTACTTAAGTGCAATCCGCTCCCTTTTAAAGGGGCAGCATCCCTCTATACTAGGGAGTAGTAGCTGATTTTCTTTATTATTTTTTAAACCTTGCCCAATGTCTCCCACTGAATCCTTTATCCAATAAAATGTTCTTCGGCTCTTTATAATATTGGAGTCGTCCGAGAATTGCAGACGAATTCAATGTTTTCCTGTGACCGTTACAACAAACCCCACCGGGACTCCACGTTTTGCAACATTTTTTCCATAGGGAAACATTTAAGTTGTCTGCGAGTTTCTGTACGACCACGAATCACGAGTGGCTCCGTATCATCATGGAGCCTTAGGCCGGATTCACGTGTTCGGTCCATGATATAGGGACCGTATGTCGGCCGTGTCTCCTGGACCGACCACAGTTCCGGGAGCCGGGCTTCCAGCATCATAGTTATCTATGACACTAGGAGTCCCTGCCTCCCCGTGGGACTACTGACCTGTCCTGTAATCATGTTTTCAGCACGGGACCGTGTTACCGCGGCGATGCAGCGACTCCTAGCGCCATATATAACTATGATGCTGGAAGCCCGGCTCCCGGAACTGTGGTTGGTCCAGGAAATAAGAACGCCATACGGTCTGTATATCACAATCTGAACACAGCCGTGTGAATCACTTAGGCCCCATCTGCGGGTGAATTGCGGCCCCATTCATTTTTATGGGCCCATGCACACGCCCGCGGTTTCCACGGTCCGTGCATTGCCCAGGAGCCTGGACCGCAAAAAGAATGGACATGCCTTATCACGGCCCGTGTTCTGCGGTCCAGGCTCATAGAAATGAATGCACGCGGGTGACACTCCGCAGCCTTCCGAGCCGAAAATCACAGCCGTGCACACCACTACGGTCGGATACAAAGCAGCTGTATCTCAAAAAGTAAAAAGAATTTTTAATAAAAAGTATTTACAAAGTTGCACCAAACACACTGAAAGGGTATTGCACAGTTAGCACCCCTCCATTTGAAATCCACTGTGCCACAGTTTCATGCTGTTGCTCTGTCCCCATGCTTTACACTGCAGCTCTGCTTGTTCAGATTGGCTGCTGTATATAAGCTGAGCATGAAGTCAGAACATAGAGATAAAATAACAGCAAGAACAGAATGATTCTAAACCACAAGAAACGAAAAAAAGTTTTGGGAAAATGCAGTATAGACTGAGGGGAGGAGCCTCAATAATAGGGGAGGAGTCTGAAGGTCAGATTTTTGTCTGGATTGTATAAAAAGGTGAGTGCCAACTAATCAAGGGTCTCCCACATTGCGGTGCCCCCTGCTTCTTGACTTTTCCTCCTGCCCCCTTTATATGACAGTCTACATCCGGCCTGGGGTTCAGGGACACTCACCTCGAGGTTTGTATTCACATCCGATGTAGCCCTGGTATCCGAGTCCCTGCAGGAGGTCATAGAGATACAGGAAGTTCAGCTCCCCGGGACTGTCTGGCTCGTTGCGATGAGGCACTTGAGCCACCTGAACGTGACCTGCGCAGAGATAAGAGGACGCCGGCGTCAGTGACCTCTCATTCTGTCAGAGACGGAGGGGGTTATAGTAGAAAAGAGCGAAGCGCAAACATCAGTCGATAACCCGGAGAAAACCCGCAGTGAATAGATCAGCGATTCTAAGGCTGTGTTCACACAGAGTTTTTTGCAGGAGGAAAATTCCTCCTGCAAAAACTGCTCCAGACGTTTTTTGCACAGTGGTTTGACAAAAACTTGTCAAAACACTCGTTGAGGCATTTTTTTCCGTTCAATAATAATCTGATAATCCGGCACCTGCAGCCCGGAATCCCGGATTATTATAAACAAGCGTCTGGGAACTGATTACCTGATATTTCATTTCTTCAGTGTCGGCTGCTTTTTAGATCTGCTCTATTTAGGCCACAGCTAAGATAAGTGACTCCAGCTGATCCGCATTGTCTATTGGAGTCTGAATTCCTCCACCTTTCTCATCAAGAGGCTTTGTCCCTCAATGCTTTACACTGCAGCTCTGCTCCATTCGAGCACAACTATGACCAGTGATTGCTGCTTAGTTATATTCAAGCAAGAACAGAATGATTATAAACGAAAAGCAACTAAGCCTCCAATGAGAAAAATTATCAGGTACCTACCACACACAGGCCAAGGGGAGGAGCCTTAAAAAGGAGGGAGGGGCCTCAACAAAGGGGAGGAGCTGGGATCCTGGATTCTCTTTTTTTTTTGTAATAAAATATTGCAAATAAATCTGTAAATCATTCATTTAAAGGTACCATGTATGTTAATAACTGCACAAGCTAATTAGAGCATCTCAGTCAGGGCGCTGCTATAATGGGTGTAAAGGCAGCAGCCGTGCCCTGGTGCCCGAGGAGCTCCAAAGCCCCCTCTACCACATAAGACACCAGTATTATAAATGGAGTATGGTAGATGGGGGGTCTGGTTACAGATTTAGCACTGGGGCCCAGAAGCTACAAGGGAAGGTCCGCCATGTGCAATATAACAGGATGATGAATGGATTATTGATGGCGAGTAATGAGGCTGTGGACAAGAGACACGTGACGGGGGGAGCAACGATTGCATCTTGTGAAATATACGATGTCCGTGGATTAATAGGACAGAAAACACAGATCCGTGGGCTCCAGCCAGGGTGGTCACCTGTGGGGGTGGGGCCTGTTGCTAGGCAGTTAGTCACACTCATTTTGGCGCGGTCGATCAGAGTTCTGTATGGACATCCCCTTTAAGACACCGTCTTCTAATATAAGAACATCTATGCGGTAAGGAACAGTAACAACGTTATTCTCACCGATCAGCGGAAAATACGTCTTAATATTCTCAGTGAGATTTCCGTCCATTATCTGCCAATGATAAAGATCCTGCGACAAAAAAAAACAAACTTCCGGTTATGAAGACGCCGCAGGCAGGCGGTCGCAGCCGTCCATAGATGAAGCGATGATCATTAACGATCCAAACAATGAAACAGCGTTAACAATCACTAATGATAATTATCAGCTATGATACCAAGGCCTTGGCCACAAAGCGCAGATTTGCTGCAAATTTTGCCATTATTTTTGAAGCCAAAACCCGGAACGGAACCAAAAAAGAAGAAATATCTACAGGAAGGCCTTATAGGTCGGCTCTCTTGGGTCCAATTCTGGTTTGGGCTTAAAAAAAATTCATGCAAAATCTGCAGTAAATCTGCCCTGTGTGACCAGTCGCCTCTGATAATGGAATCTGCTCCAGCGGCCGGGTCTCTCATACTTGCCATCTGCATCTTCAGATTGGGTCTCCCCACTTTCTCTAAGATCAAGGCCCCTGGAAGAAACAAAATACATCCAAACTTAAAGGAAATGTCCTCCCTGGAGCAGCAAATTATATTATTATATATAAATAGATCAGAGATTCCATTATATAACTTCACATCTGTCGGAGCTGCTCAGTTTTCCTGACAAAGAGCGCCAAATCCTCCACATAGACTGAGGCCGCCGTGCACACGACTGTAAAAATCATCCGTAATTGCAGACCGCAATTACGGACCCACCTGCCCGTTGGTTTACAGGAAAGTGTCCGGGCCGTAGAAGTGTAACGCAAAAGATGGGACATGTCACAGCACGGGCCGAAAATACAGACAGCCGGCCGTGCTCGCAATCGCGGTCCGAGATTACGAGCACGGCCGTGTGCATGGGGCCTTAGATGATGAAATTCTGTCTACCTGCAGCCACCACTAGGGGGAGCTGACTAAATACTGTTAATATATTATACTATATAATATTAATATACAAAACACATGTATCCTCTATCCGCAAGATACACGTGTGATCGCTGGGGGTCCGACCGCTGGGACCCTCAGGGATCACCGAGAGTACCCTGAAGTTCCCACACAGACGCCGTACACACAAGTGAATGGGACGGGAGCCGTTCGCAGTCCCTATGGGACTGTGGCTGCCGTATTCCATGTCTGTATGTGTCGTTAATCGACACATACAGAAATGGAACAAAAAATGGCAGCCCCCATAGGGAAGAAAAAGTGTAAAAATAAGAAAAAGTAAAACACAAACACACAAATAAATATAAACGTTTTTAATAAAGCACTAACATCTTTAACATATTAAAAAATAATTTGTGATGACACTGTTCCTTTAATGAGAAGCTTGGGACTTCTGGGGTCTGTGTCCGGCTTGTGTGTCCAGCAGCTCCATAGAAATGAATGGAGCGCCAGTCACGCACGCGCACAAGCCCGAGCAGTGCTCCATTCATTTCTATGGAGCTGCCAGACACAGACCCCGGAAGTCCCATGCGTCTCATGGAGCACTTCGGGGGACTCTCAGTACCCCATTCTCCTTATCGTTGAGGATCCCAGCGGTCAGACCCCCAGCGATCACACATGTATCCCCTATCCTGTGGATAGGGGATACATGTGTTTTGTGGTACAACCCCTTTAATAAGATATCCTGAGCTCCCTCTAGTGGTGACTGCAGGCAGACAGAATTGTATCATTTATTCTATGCAGGGGATTTGGAGATTTGTATCAGAGAAACTAAATAAAAAACAGCAAAGCATCTTGGACCTGAAAATGACGATATTAAAACGTAACATTCGCTTTAAAAAGCCAGAAAATCATAACCCGCCGGATTCTCACTTACCCTGCTGCGGGGTGTTTAGGAAATACCTGGGCTCCGAGATGCGGCAGTTTATAGGTTCAATAAGACCGACCATCCCAGCCTGAGAGAGAAGTGAAGGTTACACCGGGGACAGGACACAGCACATCGAAAAAGTATCCACACCCCCCTCCCAATTTAAAATTTCTTATTTGCTTTCTATCTTTAAAGTCATTGTCCCCGTCTGATCTCGGTTTTACAGTTTATAGAAAGATTCTACATGAACAGTTGTCACTTTGTACATAACATACATATCATATCGTATACACTCACCATTCTGCTGATGGCTATTGGAAACAGTCAGCAAGCTTATCATCGGAGACAGTCTTGCAGCTTAGCTCAGATGATATAATGCAGGGGGGGGGGGGGCGGGCAGTTAGTTTTTCCCACATCAGATAAGTGTGCGGAGCCTGGAGTAAAGACTACACTTCCCAGAATGCAAATCACCAGAGCACGCTCTGTGCAGACACTGGACAAGCAGAGAATGCTGGGAGATTTAAGCTCTGAAGCTGCAGAATAGTGAATACAGGCTGTACTGCTGTAATTCTGCATTTTATGGGGGGGTGACATTGACGTGTCGGCCCCCATCATACCCCGGGCTGGTGACAAGTCTTAACCCCACATTTACCTGGTTTAATATATCGGCTGCATATCTCAGGTTCTCTATGAACGTCTGTTCCATCTCTTTCTCAATAGTTGCCCTGTCAACGCCTGCTGGTACCCGCCCTGCCATGACGTGGATCCTGTAAGAGAGGACGCCCACAGGAAAGGTCAGTGCTGCCAATTGGAGCAGCCCAGTTTTTCGGGTGCACTGTTATTTTAAATCCCTGTTTATCCCAAACTTCAATGTGTATGGTGGGAACATTCCCTTAGGCCACAGTGGAAAAACTGCATCTCAGTACATGTGATTTTGCATTTTTTTATTAGATTATCTGACAGCAAGCAGAGATCTTAAAAAATGGGGAACTGAAAGACTTTTTTTTTAGAAAGTTGCAAAAGTCTTCATTAGACAATGATCTAAGAGTTGAATCACTGTATACATACAATACATTACTGATCCTGTACTGATCCTGAGTTACCTCCTGTATTATACTCCAGAGCTGCACTCACTATTCTGCTGGTGGAGTCACTGTGTACATACATTACATTACTTATCCTGTACTGATCCTGAGTTACACCCTGTATTATACTCCAGAGCTGTACTCACTATTCTGCTGGTGCAGTCACTGTGTACATACAATACATTACTGATCCTGTACTGATCCTGAGTTACCTCCTGTATTATACTCCAGAGCTGCACTCACTATTCTGCTGGTGGAGTCACTGTGTACATACATTACATTACTTATCCTGTACTGATCCTGAGTTACAGCCTGTATTATACTCAAGAGCTGCACTCACTATTCTGCTGGTGGAGTTACTGTGTACATACATTACTTATCCTGTACTGATCCTGAGTTATATCCTGTATTATAATCCAGAGCTGCACTCACTATTCTGCTGGTGGAGTCACTGTGTACATACATTACATTACTTATCCTGCACTGATCCTGAGTTATATCCTGTATTATACTCCAGAGCAGCACTCACTATTCTGCTGGTGGAGTCACTGTGTACATGCATTACATTACTTATCCTGTACTGATCCTGAGTTACATCCTGTATTATACTCCAGAGCTGCACTCACTATTCTGCTGGTGGAGTCACTGTGTACATACATTACATTACTTATCCTGCACTGATCCTGAGTTATATCATGTATTATACTCCAGAGCAGCACTCACTATTCTGCTGGTGGAGTCACTGTGTACATACATTACATTACTTATCCTGTACTGATCCTGAGTTACATCCTGTATTATACTCCAGAGCTGTATTCTCTAGTTTGCTGGTTGTTATTGGAAACAGTCAGCAGGCTTGTGGACAGACACACCCTAACAGCTAAGCTGAGCTCCTATAATGCAGGGTCAGTTTGTTTTTCCCATATCAGATGACTACCTCAGGCCCCGTACAAAGAAACTCATCAGAGCTCTGTGCAGATGCTGAACACGCAAGGAATGCTGGGAGATTTCAGCTTTGATGCATGTAGAATAGTGAGTGCAGCTCTGGAGTATAAATACAGGATGTAATTATGAAAAAATATTATAACCCTCCAGTTACCTTTTACAGCCCAAGTCACGAGCCCAAGTAACTGCCTGGTCCAGACCGGCGCGGAATTCATCTTGTATCCCGGGTAAAGCAGCGAGCCCCAGTTCCCTGGCCGGCACGTCTCCTGCACAGAAGAAGGATTTTCCGTTTTTGCAATGAGGATTTATTAGTAAAATGTCTAAATACAAAAATGTCCGACCGGAGGCGCCGCAGCACGTGAGCCTATTAGTTTGTACGTTAATTTTCCCCTACCGTAGTAGCCATTTTGAATTTCAGCCGCTGTTGAGAGAAATCGCGCAATGACTTCACATAATAAGCGCCATATTTAGTTAACCGTTTTTTAGGGGTGTGGCTAAGTAACTGCACTATTGCGCCATAAGGATAATCTCATTATAGCATACAGCCGATTTGTTAGATTCTCCTATAAGGGACATAGTGACGCAAATAGTGAACGCCACGTTACCGCAGGTGTGGTCGGGTCTGATACGTACAGGCAGATTTATATTACACGCTGCTGACATGGCGCCGATTTTCTGAACGATCGAATTTACAACGCAAGAATTCTGAAAAAATAAGGATTTCAATTATCCAGCATCCAATGATCCAGACACGACACCGACCTCCCCGGCCGTCACATATTCATTGTATAATGAAAAGTTCTGTGACTTTGTATCTCTGCTTACTGTCAGTGAATGGGAACCAGACCACACAATACTAAACTCACTCAATTGGTGAGAAAATTAACGCAATGAGACGCCAATTTTCCTGAAATCTCTGTCTAGAAAATAGCGTTCAAATTGATCGCGATATTGATGATGGCCGCCCCATATTTACAGACGTAAAAAAAATTGCCAACTGTGCTGAAAAATAGACGTGGCTTTATAGCGGCGCCAAGGAAACTGATTTACCAACGTTCTCCAAACGTCGCCCACTACCGCGCAAAATATTCCGTAACAGAAGAAGTTAGGCCCCATGCCCGTAATCACGGTATTTAAGGGCACGGCTGGCCGCGGACAGTCACGCGTGCTTCCATTATAAAGTATGGCAGCACGGTCCGTAAAATAAAAAAAAAGGACAGCTTTATACGGCCCGGACACCTTCCCGTAAATATAAGTTATGTGATCAATTAGCGTCAAACCGAAGAAAATGGCGCAAATTAAAAATGGCGCCTACCGTCCTGTAACCTAGCAACACACAGCAGCCCCCAAACGCCATGTTTACACAGAGTCACCTGCAGGAGTGTTAATCAGCACCAGCTCCACGTTATTCTTCCTCAGAGCGGCACTCATCGCCCCGAGATCAGCGGCATAGGGCCAGGCCACCTCCACCGCCTGGAAGCCGGCCCGGGCCGCAGCTGTGATCCTCCCGGGGAGGTCGGGAATGTCCTGGAATAACCAGGAGATATTGGCTGCGAAGCGTAATGGCGGCGGCATCGAGCTGGGGATGGAGGGAGAGCGGCTCCGGTGCGCACCAGGCGGGTGAGGGGGCGGTGCAGGACGAGGTGCGGCTGTCAGGAAAGTCCGGGGATGTGCGGGAGGAGCTAGGCCGCGGCCTGTACTGTGCACTGAGCCAGGGGGCAAAGTCCTGACAGCTCCGATAACTGGCGGGGATCCATGAAGTAAAGGAAGAGAGCAGCTCCGGTCCTCCCTCCATTACTATATACGCTCCATATATATATGTGTATATATGTAAGCGCAGGTGGAGTATTCTGTATTGTCTCATTTCCCGCACAGTCTAGGCGGCTACGTGTATAAAATACTATAAACACAGTGCGAACTGAATGAACATTTTTTTTTCTCCAGGTTTTCTTTATTAATTTCAATAATAAAAACGCATTCGTACACAGCACAGCGATCAGAGGTCGATGTACGCCACTGTGACGTCACTACGGACAAAAAAATCATCGCACTCTGCACTGATTGGCTGCCAAGGTCGCGCCATTTGTAAAAACAAAAAACAGGCAGCGTACCGCCCAACTTCCAAGTATCACAAAGAGGGACAACCGATCCGGCGTGCGTAGCCTCTAATCCCACCCAATCCCCGCCCATACACCCCCGGTTCAGTCCACACAGTATCATGCCCCCATAGCTGCCACCATACAGCATAATGCCCCCATATGGTATAATGCTTCCATACAGTATATTGCTTAGCAGTCCCTAGTGCCAGTGCCCATGTAGATATTGCCCCTATATAGTGCCACTGTGCCCATGTAGATATTGCCTCTATATAGTGCCACTGTGCCCATGTAGCTATTGCCCCTATATAGTGCCACTGTGCCCATGTAGATATTGCCTCTATATAGTGCCACTGTGCCCATGTAGCTATTGCCCCTATATAGTGCCACTGTGCCCATGTAGATATTGCCTCTATATAGTGCCACTGTGCCCATGTAGCTATTGCCCCTATATAGTGCCACTGTGCCCATGTAGCTATTGCCCCTATATAGTGCCACTGTGCCCATGTAGCTATTGCCCCAATATAGTGCCACTGTGCCCATGTAGCTATTGCCCCTATATAGTGCCACTGTGCCCATGTAGACAGTGCCACAACCCCCTTGAATATATGGCCACCGTTCCCTGTAGATAGCGCCATTGGGACTCCCTTTAGGAGTGGATTCCCCAGCCAGAGCATAGGCCGGGGATTCCGCTCCTAGAGGGTACCCCTGATGTCACTGTACATATATGGACAGTGACTTCAAGGTAGGGCTGGGCGATTTTACCCCAAAAAAAAAATTTTGATATATTTTTTGGACAATTTTCAATTTGAATCTCGATTTTTCTTATTTTTTTTCTGATTTATCAGTAATACCAAGAGATAATTGAATAAATTTTCTCTATATAAATAACTTCATATATTGCTATAATTATTGTACGTAACTTCACAACTTTTAAGCTCTGCAAATACTTTTTTTTAAATCATAAATACAATTGGAAAAATGTCTATCTAATTATAACTTCTGTGTTCCCGGCAGGGAACAGGTTAACAGAATCTATAATCCATTATATACTGAGTGCACTAACATCCCCCTCTGCCCGTCACCCCCTCAGCCGGACTCCGACATTGCAGACGAGAGCAGTGTAAATAGCAGCAGGGCCGGGCAGATAGCGCTGAGCAGTCACTCTGGGGCGAGATCACATTACGGTGTCTGAATTCTGAGCAGGACCCTGTCACTACCGGCCCCACCATGGGGTGTTAAATGAATGACATTAAGGCCCGATTCACACGACCGTAAAAAATTATCCATGTGATTTCCCAGCCCAGACACGGTACATGTGAACGGGACTCCTGGCATCAGTCATTTAGGCCACTCCAAACGACTGTGAGAAAAAAATGGCCATTGAAAACTGATCAATTGTCAGTTTTTCATGTCGATTTTGCATCAGTGTCTCCAAATTCTCATCCATTTCTAGTCTGTCTGTCCGTTTTTTCATGGCCGTTAAAAAAATAATTTAGAAAGTGGCGCAATGTCCCTGTAGATAGTGCCACAGTGCCCACATATAGTGACAGTGCCACATACAGTGCCCACATAGTGCCACTCCCCCAATATAGTGCCACAGTGCCAATGTAGATAGTGCCACACCCTCAAGCAGATAGCAGCCCACCTCCCTTGTAGATCGCAGCACCCCCTCCCTTGTAGATCGTGCCGCTGAAGCTGCCACTAGGAGCTGAATCTCCAAGCAGATTGTCGACGCTTTAAACCAGGGATTCAGCTCCTAGTGGCGCGATCTACAATGAAGGGAGGGGGGTTGTGATCTACAAGGGAGGGGGGTTGCGATCTACAAGGTAGGGGGTTGCTATCTACAATGGGGCGGTGTGGCTATATACTAGGAGTCTCTGCTTCCTCGCGGGAACCGCTATTCTGTATTGTATCATTTTGTTCAGTACAGAACAGCAGTTCCATGAGGAAGCAGAGACAGATGGGGGCAGACCAGGCAGTGGCGAAGCGGCGGGGCAGACCAGGCAGTGACGAGGCGGCGGGGCAGACCAGGCAGTGACGAAGCGGTGGGGCAGACCAGGCAGTGACGAGGCGGCGGGGCAGACCAGGCAGTGACGAAGCGGCGGGGCAGACCAGGCAGTGAGGAGGCGGCGGGGCAGACCAGGCAGTGACGAAGCGGCGGGGCAGACCAGGCAGTGAGGAGGCGGCGGGGAAGACCAGGCAGTGACGAAGCGGCGGGGCAGACCAGGCAGTGACGAGGCGGCGGGGCAGACCAGGCAGTGACGAGGCGGCGGGGCAGACCAGGCAGTGACGAGGCGGCGGGGCAGACCAGGCAGTGACGAGGCGGCGGGGCAGAACAGGCAGTGACGAGGCGGCGGGGCAGACCAGGCAGTGACGAGGCGGCGGGGCAGACCAGGCAGTGACGAGGCGGCGGGGCAGACCAGGCAGTGACGAGACGGCGGGGCAGACCAGGCAGTGACGAGGCGGCGGGGCAGAGCTTCCTCCTGCAGCACAGCGGCACTAAAGAATCAATTCAACAATTTTGTTAAAAAATGGAATCGTGAGAGCCCCTGAGGGTGAATTAATCAAATTAATTCAATTAAT
Organism: Rhinoderma darwinii; assembly: GCF_050947455.1. Classification (NCBI taxonomy): domain Eukaryota; kingdom Metazoa; phylum Chordata; class Amphibia; order Anura; family Rhinodermatidae; genus Rhinoderma; species Rhinoderma darwinii. The sequence continues at coordinate 115,126 of NW_027464518.1, forward strand.
CACCCAGCTCTACTTCAAGAGCTTCCCCGGGCACAGTACTTAAAGTAGAGTTGTGCCCGGGGAGTCCTCGGCAAGCGGAGAAGCTCCCTCTGCTCCTCCGCTCTGAACTAATGCTGAAGCAGGGAGCTGACAGTTCCTTGCTCCAGCATTGGGTTAAACTGTAGCTGCGTCCTGAGGACTCAGATATAGTTGACAGCGGAACATACCCCTGGCTGCCCGGGACAGCGGGACAACACCCGGAATCCTCGACTGCCCCGCTGAATCTGGGACGGTTGGTAGGTATGAGCGGAGAGATGTAGCGGGTAGCAGAGTGGTTGACATCGGCATCATGGCTTCCATGCATACAAATAAGCCATGACGCGGTGCTGAAAGCGTCGTATGAGAAAGCCAAATGGCGTGCAGGGGACCCCCTAATCTGTTGACATACAGTATGTATCGCAGTTTCCATCAGATTTAATAGGAAGAATAATATTGCGTGCAGCGCTACTCTCCCCGTCACAACAATGGAACCCAGTGGACCCTGTTATAGGTCAATGGGGTCTGTCGGGCGCCGATGGCATCTCGTATGACGGATCAAGCGCTGCGTCGTGGTTATAGATATCATGGACAGAGCCTTATACTGGGGTCCATTGTATTTGCCACTGTTCGAACGGCAAGTTTAAAACAATGGGGGCTGGAACACATTAAATTAAGCCGTTTTGGCGCTATGAACGCAGCTAATTTTTTCACGCATTCCAAGAGTCCTGACTTTTATATCTGACTGTTGCCGTAGCCGTATAGAGGGCTTGTATATTGGGGGACGAGTTTGTATTTTTCACGATACATATACATGGAATATTGACCACAATGTCAGCCAAAGACGCTCTTTAGTGTGAGGGTCTCTCCACACAGCACCCCATATCACAGCTGGCTCGGCTAGGATTTTGAGGGTTAAGGGGGATATTCCCATCACAGGTATTTATGGGGTATTCACAGGATATGCTATAAATGTCTGATAGCTGCGGATCTCACACCTATCAGGAAAATGCATGTCCTCAATGTGCGCAGCCACCTCTCCAATCATCCCCTGGACGGGACCCGCACCTATCAGACATTTATGGCATATTCTGTGGATGATGGGAATATTCCTTTAAGTACACCCCCCCCCCTCCTTTTCAGGTTTCGTGTGTGAAGACCCCTCCAAACAGCTCCCCATATCTCAGCTTCCTGGAACCCCTTTGAGTTCACACGTAGCGTAAATACAGCAGATATGACGTAGGGGAGTGATATATTGGGGTTGACCACAGTTATATTTTGGGTGTGTTTGTTTTTTTTCCAGGAGTTTAAAAAATTATTCTGACATTAGGAAATGGGATAAAATAAAAAAATAACCAATACTCGCTCGTTAAATCCCCCGCCGTTGGTTCACGCCAATATTTGTTTACTTGTCCGGTAGTGATGACGCTGCAGCCAATCACTTGTGCTGTACATGATATCATCACGGCTGAGACCAGTGATTGGCTGCTGCGGTCATGTGGATATACGGCACATCATCACTGGAGCGGCGGGGAACTCCAGAGCGCTGTCGCTGTAACGGCGGGGGATTATGACAGGCAAATATTGGTTATTTCTTTTATTTTATCCCATTTCTTACTGTCAGGCTAATTTTTTAAACTCCTGGAAAACCCCTATAATTTTTTTAGCAGGCGACACTCCACCGGGGTGTGATTGCGCTGCCAGAGATCAACCGCGTATATTAGACCTACTCACTAATAAATGACTACGGTCTCGAGAGCTGTCCATTATCTGTAATCTGCAGTGAAGGTGCTCGAGTCCTTTGACGATCTCGCCGTATCGCACATTATCCTGATGAATCTGAAGTGCCGAGCGCCATCTGATGCTTTGCCGTCATTTCACCTCTCGCTTCCACCAACATTATACATTTTATATTAACACGTTTCACACGTACGCCGTGACCTCAGTTGACACTGTCTTCTCCTATCTAGTCACTGGGTACACACCATTCCCCACCGCGCCGTGCAACATCTAACATCTGCTCCTTAGTCATGAGCAGCTTTTAATTTCTTGTGTTGACACCTAACTCACCTAATGTTTGTCTGAACCGTCACCGGTGGTAACAAGTCCTGACTTTTCCTCTGGTAAATGAGGGCGTGTGGAAAATCGAGTGTCATATTTGGAAATACTTGAAGATTGACTCAAGATGACAGATACTAAGAAACCCGACACTTCACCTTCCAACTTTCAAGTATCAGAAAGAGGGACAACGATGCGTCACGGCAAATGTTTTTTTTTTTTACTTTTAAGCCACGCCTCTAATCCCACCCAATCTCCGCCCATATGCACCCGGTTTAGCCCACACCGTATCATGCTCCCATAGTGTCTGCCACCTAGTATAATACCAAATAGCTGCCACCATACAGTATAATGCCCCCATAGCTGCCACCATACAGTATAATGCCTCATAGATGCCCCCATACACTATAATGCCAACACAGATGCCCCCATGCAGTATAATGCCCAAACAAATTCCCCCAAACAGCATAATTCCCCATAGCTGCCCCCATGCAGCATAGTTCCCACATTGCTGCCCCATACAGTATAATGCCCATACAGATACCCCCATACAGTATAATGCCCCCATATCTGCCCCATACAGTATATTTCCCCATAGCTGCCCCCCATACAGCATAATGCCCCATACAGTATAATGCCCCCTAGCTGCCCCAAGTGCCACTGCCCTTGTAGATAGTGACACAGTGTTCTTGTAGATAGCAACACAGTATCCCCTGTAGAATTTGCCCCTCAATAGTGCCATACCTGCCTTGTAGATAGCGCCATTGGGACGCCCTCTCGGAGCAGAATCTCCAGCCAGAGAATAGGCCGGGGATTCCGCTCCTAGAGGGAAACCCTGATGTCACTGTCCATATATGGACAGTGACGTCAGTGGCTACTCCTTGAGCGGAATCCACGTTGCCGACTCTGGCCTGGGATTCCGCTCCAGGAGGAGCCCCTTACCTCAATGTCCATATATGGACAGTGACCTCAGGGGTTTCCTCTAGTAGCGGAATCCCCGGCCAGATCATCGGCAACATGGATTCCGCTGAATCTGTAGCCACTGACGTCGCTGTCCATATATGGACGCTGTGCCCAGGGATTCCTCGGCGAGCGGAGGAGCGTAAATACTGCGACTTTTCCGCAACAGATCTTGTTGCGGAAAATCGGCTGCATAATACAGTAGCAGCAAAGTGGATGAGATTTAAACCAATCTCCACACGCTGCGTAAATGCTGAGCGGAAAAAAACGTTCAGAAATTGACCAGCCGTACGGTTTCTAAATCCGCAGCATGTCAATTGTATTTGCGCAATCGCTTATTTGCGGGTTTTCCACATTGAATTCAATGTGGAAGTAAAACCCGCAACAAATAGCAGATGTTGAGATTATTGCGCTGGAAAAGAAACAAAAATCGCAACTCAGGAAAAAAAAACATCTTATACTTACCCAGAATTCGGTGCTTCTTCATCCAGGCCGGCCTCCTGGGATGATGCTTCATCCGATGTGATTGGCTGCAGCGGTCACATGGGATGAAACATCATCCCAGGGCTGCAGGACGTTTTGCCATGGTAAGAATATCCATCTTTTCTTTCATTGCAGGATTTCCGCAGTGGACGTTCCCTGCGAAAAACTGCACCACAACTTGGAGCGGTTTTTCATCCGGAACTCCCTGCTCGCAACAGGACGGATATGCTGTGTACCTTTTATGCAGCTTATCCCCCCTGTGTGAACTTGCCCAATAAGCAGAATCCAACACAGGAACATCCCTCTCCCAAACTCCAAAAATTGGAATGCAGTGCTTGGGGAAGGGCAGTGGGCCATCATACCTCCGGAGCCCCTGGTATGGCAGCAGGTCTGCGAATCAGCCACCTACCTATCTGATCTTTTTTGTAGAACGTGTATGTTGGGTGAAGGGTTTTTCTATTTTCCTCTGCTGAGATCTGTTCATTTTTAAGGCAAAATATAGAAAGTAATGAAAATAAAACAGTGTAGACAAGAACGTATTCATAAATGGTGCCTATGATAGCGCCAGGCGCACATATGGGGCTCACGAATGGTCCATCATATGGCCAAAAGTACGTGGATACTTCTAATTATTGAGTTCAGGTGTTTAAGCAATAACAAACGGGTGCATAAAATCAAGCACACAGTCATGTCATCTCCATAGAGAAACATTGCTAGTAGTATGGGTTGTACTGAAGAGCTCAGTGACTTTACCCATGGCACTGTCATAGGATGCCACCTCTACCACAAGTCAAGTTGTAACATTTCTGATCTTCCCCAGTCCCCTGTAAGTGCTAGTATTGTGAAGTGGAATCGTCTAGGAGTAACAACAGCTCAGCTGCGAAGCGGTAGACCACGTAACTCACAGAGCGGAGCCGCCGAATAATGAAAAATTTATACAAAGACACTTTACACCATTGTGGCTTTCAACTTTGTGGTTTCAGTTTGGGGTTCGGACCTTTCCTGTTCCAGCATGACTGCGACCCTGTGCAAACAGCGAGCTCGAGAATGACATTGGGTTAAGGAGTTTGTTGTGGAGGAACTCGAGTGGCTGAACAGAGCCCGAACCTCAACCTCTGTTTTTGGATATATTAGGAGAACAAACTGGACAATTATGCCTGGAAGTTTCGACATGGAAGATGAACCAGTAAAGTCTTGACCAGATCATCTGAACCTTCCAGTTGAAGCCTGATCGACCCGATGGAACTTTATTCTGGACATATTATGAGAAGACCCAGATTATTGCACTAGGTAGTTATACTTGGTAGAGTTTTGAGAAACCGGTGGTCGGCCAGCAAGACAAAGATGTTGGTCATTGACCAGATCATCTGAACCTTCCAATGATCAGCCTGAAGCTTTATGTTCTGCTTGTATTATTAGAAGACTCCGCCAACTGGAGAAGACAATGATACTCTAAAGAAATGAAGGGAAGTAGAAGAGGACAACCGGCAACAAGATGGATGGAGATGATCATGGAAATCATCAACACTCCATTAAGAAGACTGGAAAGCGAACACAAGTCGGAACATTCCAGAGGCAGGTTATTTATATGGTCTTCAAGCATTGGAATCGACTTGAGCACTTGATCCTGTAGGTCGCTCAGCGGACTGTAGACTTGCTGTAAATACCCAGTAGAGAAAATTGTTCCCTCTTTCTTTGCAAAACTTATAATAAAGTAAAGTTTGGCAGCTGTCCTCATTAGTCGGAGGCTTCCTGTTTGAGTCTTGTCGGCTTTTATTATTTATACATCGCTCCATCCTTCTCCCGAGAAACTGATGTAACGGAGTCTTTCCTTGGTCCTCTCAGGGGACAAGTGGAATTCCGCTCCCTGACAGTCACGCCTGATAAAAACAGACAATTAGACATCAAAGAGGATGTTTAATGAGGACAAATGGAGTGTAACTTGTTTATGCATATCATACTGCGCTCCACGCGGGCCCCGTTCTGTGCTCTCGCGGCAGAGAGGGGAATCCACAACTCGAGAAAACAACAGTTTTATTGATTTGGCATTTTAAGATTCCTGCTAAAAATAGACGGTTTGCAAGGTAGGATTTCCTGCAAATATTCCATCAAGAATTGAAAATGATGATATAATTGAGAAAGGAAACCACAAAATCCTCCTGAATTCTCTCCCGAGGCCTTGTGATTTAATGTAGGTGAAAAGGAACTGATAAAAAATTTTGACGGAAGTAGCTGGAGGGATGGAGCAAGCCGTCATTGTTTTCTCGGACTCCAGAAGATGTGGCGTGGTGCATGCAATTGTCTTCATCATAACTCTGCCCTGTCCCCCACATAACAGGCTCCGGTGTTCCATCTTAAAGCTCACACGGCACCAGATAAAAAATAATCATTTCCAAGCCCAGGACCCAACAGATATCTGCTAATAAATGGATTAGACATCTTAAACAATCACGGTCGGCTCCACTTGGTGGATGGTGACTGATGGGGAGGGAATGACAGTGTTGGACAAGACTCTTTGGAGGTGCTTGTGTATGGAGCCCTTACTTCAGTAGCCAATCACTGTCCGGTGTGTTGCTGGAGGGGTTGACTTCACAGTCTTCAACGGCCTTCCATCAAGTGTTTCCATAACTTCATGGCCAACTGTCGAGAGTCAGGACTGGGATTAGCTTGTTCTCCTGACCCATCTGTGTCTCAGCTGCTAGACCTCCGCCAACTTGACTGACATAAAAGTCACCTTTAGGACTACCCTCTTTGTCATCTTTAGGACTACCTTCTGAAAGTCACCTTTAGGACTACCCTCTTTAAGTCACCTTTAGGACTACCCTCTTTAAGTCACCTTTAGGACTACCCTCTTTAAGTCACCTTTAGGTGTAATGATGGGGTAGGGAGACAGACAGGTGAGCCCTAATCTACCCGCCACTCAGTCCCTGCCTACTTGCAACGGCCCGTACTAGGCGACGGCGTACAACTGGGCGACGGTCCCTACGCTCAATAAGTGCACGACAGACAAACAGACAACGGTACACAGAAGTTAGAGAAATGGGGCAGTTGCCCACAGCAACACCGTGAGCAACAAGAGTAGTGAACGAGCCGAGTCAAACCAGGAGTGTACGAGGTACCAAACGCAGGGCAGGAGAATTGTCATAGTTACATAGTTACATAGTTTGTACGGTTGAAAAAAGACACATGTCCATCAAGTTCAACCAAGGGATGGGAAAGGGGAAGTAAAAAATTTCTACACATAGCAGTTAATATTTTTTTGTTCTATGAAATTATCTAAGCCTTTTTTAAAGCCATCTCCTGTCCCTGCTGTGACGGCTCCTGCGGTGACTATTCCATAGATTCACCGTTCTCACAGTAAAGAAGGCTTGTCGCCTCTGCAGGTTGAACCTTTTTTTCTCCAGACGGAGGGAGCGCCCCCTTGTTTTTTGAGGGGGTTTTACAAGGAACAGGATTTCACCATATTTTTTGTATGTGCCATTAATATATTTATATAAGTTAATCATGTCCCCCCTTAGGTCTTCTTTTCTCAAGGCTAAATAGGTTTAGTTCTTTTAATCTTTCCTCATAACTTAGATTCTCCGCGCCCCTAATTAGCTTCGTTGCTCTTCTTTGTATTTTTTCCAACTCCAGGGCATCCTTTCTATGAACTGGAGCCCAGAACTGGACTGCATATTCTAGATGAGGCCTCTAATGCTTTGTAAGGGTATGTGCACACACACTAATTACGTCCGTAATTGACGGACGTATTTCGGCTGCAAGTTCCGGACCGAACTCAGTGCAGGGAGCCGGGCTCCTAGCATCATACTTATATACGATGCTAGGAGTCCCTGCCTCGCTGCCGGACAACTGTCCCGTACTGTAATCATGTTTTCAGTACGTGACAGTTGTCCTGCAGCGAGGCAGGGACTCCTAGCATCGTACATAACTATGATGCTAGGAGCCCGGCTCCCTGCACTGTGTTCGGTCCGGTACTTGCGGCCGAAATACGTCCGTCAATTACGGACGTAATTAGTGTGTGTGCACATACCCTAAAGTGGTAATATTACATCCCTGTCCCGCGAGTCCATGCCTCTTTTGATACACGACAATATTTTGCTGGCCTTTGAAGCAGCTGATTGACATTGTGCTGTTATTTAGTTTATGATTTACAAGTACACCCAGATCCTTCTCAACAAGTGACTCCCCCAGTGTAGCTCCCCCTAGGACATATGATGCTTGCAGGTTTTTCGTACCCAGATGCATAACTTTACATTTATCTACATTAAACTTCATCTGCCAAGTGGACGCCCAAACACTTAGTTTGTTTAAATCTGCCTGCAATTCACAAACATCTTCCATAGTCTGAACTATATTACATAGCTTGGTGTCATCTGCAAAAATAGAAATAGTGCTATTAATCCCATCCTCTATATCATTAATAAATAAGTTGAATAATAGTGGTCCCAGCACTGAACCCTGGGGTCACCACTTATAACTGGGGACCATTCAGAGTAGGAATCATTGACCACAACTCTCTGGATACGGTCCTTGAGCCAATTCTCAATCCAATTACAAACTATATTTTCTAAACCTATAGTCCTTAATTTACCCATTAGACGTCTATGAGGGACAGTGTCAAATGCCTTTGCAAAGTCCAAAAACACTATATCCACAGCGGCCCCTCTGTCTAGGCTTCTGCTTACCTCTTCATAAAAACAAATCAGGTTGGTTTGACAGCTTCTGTCCTTTGTAAAACCGTGCTGGCTGTCACTTGTCAGTAAAGCCAGGGTCAAAATGAAGCAGAGGACAAAATGTTCAAGCAGCAGCAGCAGAGCCAGGAAACAGACAGAATCACAGGCAAAGGAGGAGCAGGAAATGCAGGTATAAATAGACAGAGGGCGGGAGCTAGCTCCGTCTGGCCAGGCTGTGATAGGCTCTCCCACTCCTCAGCCTCCCAGCCTGACTGGTAGAAGATCGTGTCACTCTCTCAGACTTAGGAGCAGGTGCAGACTGATTACTCACGGGCGTCGACACAGAAGCTGTGTCTGGCAGATCCTTTATATTAGGACTACGCTCTTTAAGTCACCTTTAGGACTACGCTCTTTAAGTCATCTTTAGGACTACCCTCTTTAAGTCACCTTTAGGACTACCCTCTTTAAAGGATCTCTTTAAACATAACCAATTGACTAATTTGAATTAATCAAACGAGAAGACTTCTCTCCTCGAATGAGGGGAAACATGATCTGTGACGTGCACTAAATTTACTGCTGAATTTGGGAAGTGTTCAAGCTCCTGTTTAATAAATTATTCCAAGTGAATGGATTTTCTTACACGGTATAAGTAATTTTTTACTACTCGGGAGCAGGCAGTAATATCGTCTGTGGAGCTCTATGGTAGACGTTGACAGTCGGAATTGCTTTCCGCAGTATGAAACTGTGGTCTTGGAGTGCCACAAATGGCAGAATTTAAGAAATAATCCATCACGAGTGCCGGTAGATCAAAGCGACTGAGTCTGAGATTGACTTGGCGCAGTTCTCCGTTACCTGGGTTCTCGTGTAAATGGCTTTTATGGCTTCTACTGCAAACGTAAATTGTGCTCTATAGATACGAGAGGAAAAGAGACCCGAAAAGCAAATACCAGTGATTAAATGACTCTGATCTCGGTTAATCTTTATCTTATCTTTGCTGCCTAATAAGTGTCTCTTCTGTTTATACAGATATGAGCAGTGATTAAGGGTATGTTCACACGCTGAGAGGCAGTTACGTGTGAAAAGACAGACTGTTAACAGCTGCCTCGTTTCACACGTAAAAGCTCCTCCTCGTAATTTACGAGGCGTCTGAGACGCTCGTAAACCTTGAGCCGTGCTTCATTGATTTCAATGAAGAACGGCTCAAATTACGTGGCAAAGAAGTGCCCTGCACTTCTTTGCCGAGGCAGTATATTTACGCGTCGTCGTTTGACAGCTGTCAAACGACGACGCGTAAATTACAGGTCGTCTGCACAGTACGTCGGCAAACCCATTCAAATGAATGGGCAGATGTTTGCCGACGTATTGCAGCCCTATTTTCAGACGTAAAACGAGGCATTATACGCCTCGTATACGTCTGAAATTTGGCCGTGTGAACATACCCTTAAGAGTTCCCCGTGACTGAATCAAAATGTCACCCCACCCCCCCCCCCCACTCGCTGCAGATCCACAGTAGACTGCACCCACCTTCCATGAAACCTATTTCTCCATACCCCCCTCTCCGCCTTGCGATGACAATTGAACAATGGTGGACCGGGTCTCCCAAACATCTCTCCAAGTAGAAGATTCAAAGTCATTTGGGGTGGAGCGGGTCAGTGCTGGGATCCCCATCTTCCGGGCCCTACGCGGCAGTTGTAGCCAGGCTTTATGGTTACTACGCCATTGTTTTTATACATTGTGCTTATAGATATGTTTGCTGGAGATTAAAGTGGATTTGATGCCCTTGACTAGAGGCAGAGCCACACGTAGAGGCCGCCGGGTGGCGGAGATCTGCATAAATCGGCACGGTTTCGTTAATGGTGATTTGGATTTGCAAGTAAAGAGCAGTTTTACCCCCAAAATCATGCAGCATTAACCTGGCGGCCGCTACGTGTGGCCTTACCATAACCAATGGGATTTAATCATAGCCCCCCCCCCCACCGGTGGGCCGCAACTTGCAGTTACTCTAGAGGTAGGGGCAATGTAGTGAGGACGAGACTGATATGACTGGAGGCGTAACTTGTAGCTCCCGGGGCCCCAATGCAAAATCTGTAATAGGCCCCCACCTACCATTTCTATTACTGGTGACTTGTTATGTGGACTTTGGGCCCCCAGCCACGAGGGCCCGGTGCTGAGTGTTACCTCTGTACTACCTATAACTACACCCTGAGTAGGGTCCAAAAGTATGTTGATTTCTCAAGACAAAATAGAATTTTCTCTTGATCGCTCCATCTTAGTGTTATCGGGATTTTTTGCAGCATTTCCCGGCCTCCGGATGAATCTGACCGAGTAGTAAAGAGGAGGAACATTTCTGATTCACACACTTAACAATGGCAAATATCAGCACTAATTACAACTAATTAAAGGGGTTGTCCGGTTTTAGCAGATTAATGTTTTTCAAGATCTCTGCTTGTTGTCATTCATTTGGAACATTCATTGTTCACTTCCAGCGGATACAATTCTGTTCATGGTCATGTGATGGACACACAGGTGCACGGCTCGTTACAGGGTCATGTGATGGACACACAGGTGCACGGCTTGTTACAGGGTCATGTGATGGATACACAGGTGCATGGCTCGTTACAGGGTCATGTGATGGGGACACAGGTGCACGGCTTCTTACAGGGTCATGTGATGGGCACAGGTGCATGGCTTGTTACAGGGTCATGTGATGGATACACAGGTGCATGGCTCGTTACAGGGTCATGTGATGGGCACACAGGTGCACGGCTCGTTACAGGGTCATGTGATGGATACACAGGTGCACGGTTCGTTACAGGGTCATGTGATGGACACAGGTGCACAGCTTGTTACAGGGTCATGGGATGGGCACAGGTGCATGGCATGTACAGGGTCATGTGATGGGTACACAGGTGCATGGCTCGTTACAGGGTCATGTGATGGACACACAGCTGCACGGCTCGTTACAGGGTCATGTGATGGACACACAGCTGCACGGCTCGTTACAGGGTCATGTGATGGACACAGGTGCACGGCTTGTTACAGGGTCAAGTGAGGGGCACAGGTGCTAGGCTTGTTACAGGGTCATGTGATGGGCACACAGGTGCACGGCTCGTTACAGGGTCATGTGATCGACACACAGGTGCACGGCTCGTTACAAGGTCATGTGATGGACACAGGTGCACGGCTCGCTACAGGGTCATGTGATAAACACACAGGTGCACGGCTCGTTACAGGGTCATGTGATGGATACACAGGTGCACGGCTCGTTACAGGGTCATGTGATGGGGCCACAGGTGCACGGCTTGTTACAGGGTCATGTGATGGACACAGGTGCATGGCTTGTACAGGATCATGTGATGGACACACAGGTGCATGGCTCATTACAGGGTGATGTGATGGACTCACAGGTGCACGGCTCGTTACAGGGTCTTGTGATGGATACACAGGTGCACGGCTCGTTACAGGGTCATGTGATGAGGACACAGGTGCATGGCTTGTTACAGGGTCATGTGATGGACACAGGTGCACGGCATGTACAGGGTCATGTGATGGGCACACAGGTGCACGGCTCGTTACATGGTCATGTGATGGACACAGGTGCATGGCTCGTACAGGGTCCTGTGATGAACACAGGTGCATGGCTCGATACAGGGTCATGTGATGGACACAGGTGCACGGCTCGTTACAGGGTCATGTGCTGGACACAGGTGCACGGCTCGTTACAGGGTCATGTGATGGACACACAGGTGCCAGCCACATTACAGGGTCATGTGATGGACACAGGTGCACGGCTCGTTACAGGGTCATGTGATGGACACACAGGTGCCAGCCACATTACAGGGTCATGTGATGGACACAGGTGCACGGCTCGTTACAGGGTCATGTGAGGGACACACAGGTGCTTGGCTCGTTACAGTAAGTGTATCAGAGCTGTGTCTACTACTATTTTGCAATTAACAAGATATTTATCGTGTCACCCGGCCGTTCTCATGTTGCCCTCAAGACATAGGGTCCCGTTGCAACTGCGGCTTCTGCAACCCAATACTACACCACAGTCCTCGTGTCTACGGAGCCAGCACGCAGCGCGGCTTCCATCACTTTTAATTGCAGCGTTATGTGATAAATGAAATGAATATTATATATACCCTGAGTGAGCAGGGCGGACGTGCTCAGAAAGGGAATTGTTGATAAATCTCCTGTTGAGCTTCGGCGTAGACGGGAGGGGGAAAGATGAGTTTTTGGTTTGGGTTAAAGAAAAAAAAATCCCGGAGATGAAGTGTCTGAGAGGCGGTGTGTTCGGAGGAAGGTGCGCGGTGACATCTATCAGACCGAGCATCTCGGCAGGTTGCAGCGTTTCTATGGTTACGGAAGGTAGAGGCCGGGCTCCGATTTCCATCCCTTATCCCAATTCATTTATTTCTGGCCCGTTTCTCTCTCTGCCGTATATAAATATGACATGATGAAGTCATCAGCCTCGCCACGGATGCTCCGGCAGGTGGTGGGGTCATAAACACGTGAGGAGGTCCCGCGACCCCTTCACAAAAATGATGGTCATGCGGGAAGGAGCTGAAGGAAGAGATTATCTCTGCACTCCGAGATTAAACATTGGGGCTTTTTTTCCTTTCTTGCAATCTTCAAGTGATTGCTAGGAAAATAATTCCTGATATGGATATTTACTGTGTAAAGTGCCTGAAGTGAAGGAGGTGACATCACGCGGAGTGGAATCTGCGCTGATTGCTTTTTGTGCCAAGATAGGTTTCAAGGACAATAGCCACAAAAAAAACACTTCAGAAGGGTCAGACTGCGGAGGCTATTGTGCAAATTTTTATAGACTGCAGGCAGGGGTGCGGCATTGCTGTGATTTTCCATAATTACCTCCACTATATGGGCTGGACCTATACCTGATTGCCTGGTTCACGAATAGAATGCCAGAACTACAGTGAAGACTGACACACATCACAGACATCCCTTACCATGACAAAAAGATGGCAGATTTAATGATGGCAAAATTTTAAGACTAAAATCGATACTAACAAAGAATTGGAAGTAATATCTATATATGGCCTCAAGTCCTGACCCAGCCGGGGGTCTGATGACCCGAACTAGGGGTCTAGGATGCTGTTAGTTTGGGTCATAAGTCCCGCGGTCCAGCCTAGATTTGCGGCTGTAGTACATACAGATAAATGCACTGATAGAACTCGTGTGAAATCGACCTAAGGACCCGTTCAGGGACCATAATTCGCTTCTTATCGACTGTATTACGGACGTATGACCCGGACTCCCTGCGGTTTTAGTGAACCGAAATTAAATCATAAGAATCCTACGATGATTTAAGTTCAATTCACTTGAAGCACGAAGAGTCCGATTCCTGCAGCCACTAAAATTCGGACGCATAACGGCCATCTGAATGGGGCCTGAGACTGCAGTTGTATTATGTTTTCCATCATCGGCCAAACCTGGGGTCAGATTCAAGCTGGAGGAGAAATATAAAGCTATTGTTAATACGACTAAACCCCCTCCCGATCCTATTTACATTTTTTTTAAATTTTATTCTCCGTTCACCTCCAAAGCCATATTCAGAATTCTGCTGCTTTACAGTTACAGAGAGCAATACATTGCGAGAGCTCAGATGACAGGTATAAAGCTCGGCTGTTAGGTCACGTGGGGTGGAGCTGAGTTGCTGTCTGTCTCCCAGGGTAACCAGATGAATTTTGAAAGCAGCTTTGGATGTGACTGGAGGGAATAACAAAAAATGACTCAAAATCGGAACAAAACCAGTAAAGCAAAATAATTAAAATCCGTTCTGCAGATTGTTAAAAGTTGAATTATTGATCAGAAAGAAGCAACTTAAAGCCTACGGCAATTGTGGAACTACAAGTCCCAGTGCATCCTCAACCCCATGATGTTTGTAACCGGAGCATCTTGCCTGAGAGACGGCGTCTCGTGTGTTTTAGAGATGAGCCCGATGCAGCAAACGCGGCGGCCACGTCTACGCGGTGACATTTCGCATTCAGTCGGTGAACAGACTAAGACACATTATGCCACTTTGGCACAAGATCAATTGCAACCTGTGGAGAGACAAATGCCACCGTCCCTGATGTATGGATGGCGGTGGCCGCGCTGCGTGCCGTGTAATTATATTGTACCTCCGAAGGACCTGCTCAATAGATCTGCAAATGAAAGCGAAAGAAATTAACTATTACCAGACGCAGGTCACCGCTAATCCCGAGGAGCCGGCGAATCCGGGAATTGTCTACATTTATGGTCCTCCGGTAATAATATTATTATATTAGCCCATCTTTATACTCCTTGCCGGATGGAGCAATGACGGTGTGTGAGCAGCGCGCCACATTGCTGCAGCTATGTCAAATAGAGTATCAGCAGCAGAATTTGAAGCTAGACCTCGTTCACACAGTGCAGATTTGATGCATATTTTGCATGTATTTTCCAGGAATGGAACCTAAACAGAAGAAATATATAAAGGAAGACCTGATGGGTCTGCTCTCCTGGTCTAATTCAGGCTTTGGCTTAAAGAAATGGATGCAAAATCTGCACTGTGTGATCAAGGCCTTTCGCTTTGGAGGTGAATGGAGAAGAAAACATTGTGTAATTTCAGATAAGCAATGGAAAGCTACTCATAGTTACTCAACATGAGCAGTGGAAGGGTCGTTCAAGCAGTGGGACCCCCAACGATCAGCTGATCATGGAGGGAGCTGCTGAATGATGGGAGTTGGACGACCCCTTTAAGGAACACAATATTGAACTTTTAAAGGGGAGAATTATTTTTGTGTAGTCCAGTATGAGACAGGATTGAAAAAACAACTCTCCTGGCAAAATGAATACGCTGTGTAACCATAGTGCTGGACATGAGGGGGCGGAGCATGACACAGGTCTTCTTTCTTTGGGGTTCTTTGAATCCGTTTTTTTATGCTCCGCCCCCTGCACTAGGCAACACACAGTGTATCAGTTTTGCCTGGACTGTTCCTTTAAGTCTACATAAAAGTTGGTTCCACCACAGTCCTCCAATTATTAGCTCCTTTCTGTGTTTCTCAGTCTTGACTTTATTCCATCAGTGGCTCTACAGCTATTGTGACACTACAAGTCCCACGACAGACTGCGGACCACTGACGTAGGGCTATTAGAAGCTGCACTGTGATTGGTCAGTGATCGCTGTTTGCATTTGATACATTTGTATCCATATCTGAAAACGTAAAATAGTGAAATAAATCTGTAATAAGTAACAATAAGAGACCCCACAAAGTCTCCCTGAAGTCCTATAAACCGCTCGCCTTTACAGCAATATAATAAGATACTTTGTATGTAATAAAAATAGAAATCTACAAACTTCTACAGGATTGAAATCCAGAAAAACAATTACATCTCCAATCACTGAGAATCGCATGAATAGTCCACAAGTCCGGGCAGGAGACCGGGATCTAGAGAGGGACTCCAGCAAGGACACACAACGCCCAGAACTTCCAAAATTTGCCAAAGAGATCCAGGATCTGGCACTGGGTCCTGGCCGCCATCTAAGGCTGCGTTCACATCTGCGTCAAGGCTTCCTGTTGTTCTGCTCCGTTATAGGAGCACAACAATAAAAAAAAGCTGAGCTGCTGGATCTGTTGCATGATGGAAACGGCGCCCGACGGAATTCATGGTTTTAATGGGTTCTGTCACCTTGCTGTGCTATATTGTCCTTCAAAAACAACAGAATCTGCAAAAGAGGCTCCTGACGCAGATGTGAACAGAGCCTTAATCTCTCTGGGGCCAAAGTGCTGATGATATAAGCTCTGTGGCCCGCTTCTTCGTTTCCTGGCTGCAGGGGGCAGCATTTTGATAAGTACGTCCTGCAGCTTTTTTCAGAACCTTACAAGAGCATCAATCAGTAGTAATGAGGTTCTGCTGCATCGGGACAGGAAGAGGAAGTTACACGTAAGAGCTGCTGATAGGCTCATATGCT
Source organism: Rhinoderma darwinii (assembly GCF_050947455.1). NCBI lineage: Eukaryota > Metazoa > Chordata > Amphibia > Anura > Rhinodermatidae > Rhinoderma > Rhinoderma darwinii. The sequence goes on from NW_027464518.1 coordinate 131,275, forward strand.
ACACGCTGGCTGCTGACAGAGCTGGAGGGATCAGTGTGTTGTGTTTCGGGGCTTATTCACACGACCGTAGTGATGGCTGTTACAACAACGGCCGTCACACGGCTGCATGTATTTCTTTGGGGACGTTCACAGGACCGTGTAAAGGATCTGTAGAAAAATAGGACATGTTCTATTTTCCTCCGTTTCCACATATCCCTCAATGGACGCAAGTCTATGGCATACCTCCCAACTTTCAAGTTCCACAGAGGAACAATTGATGCAGCGCGTCAGTGCAATTTTTTTTTATTTTAACCCACGCCTCTATTCCCACCCAATCCCCGCCCATACACACCCGATTCAGCCCACACAGTATCATGCTCCCATAGTGCCTCCCACTCAGTATACTACCAAATAGCTGCCCCCACCCAGTATAATGCCCCATAACTGCCACCATACAGTATAATGCCCCATAACTGCCACCAGACAGTATAATGCCCCATAACTGCCCTCCACAGTATAATGCCCCCATAGATGCTCCCATACAGTATAAAGTCAACACAGATGCCCCCATACAGTATAATGCCCAAACAAATTCCCCCATACAGCGTAATGCCCTCCTGTAGCTGCCCCCATACAGTATAACGCCCCTTTAGCTACCCCTAGTGCCAGTGCCCTTGTAGATAGTGACAGTGTCCATGTAGATAGTGCCCATGTACATAGCGCCACAGAGTCCCCTGTAGAAAGTGCCCTTATATAGTGCCACAGTGTCCATGTAGATAGTGAAACACTCCCCTTGAAGATAGCGCCACACCTCGTAGACAGCGCCACCCACCCTGTACATAGCGCCATTGGGACTCCCTCTCGGAGCGGAATCCCCAGCCAGAGAATAGGCCGGGGATTCCGCTCCTAGATGGAAGCCCTGATGTCACTGTCCATATATTGACAGTGACGTCAGTGGCTACTCCTTGAGCGAAATCCCCGTTGCCAACTCTGGCCGGGGATTCCACTCCAGGAGGAGCCTCTGACGTCAATATCCATATATGGACAGTGACCTCAGGTGTTTCCTCTAGGAGCGGAATCCCCGGCCATATCATTGGCAATGGGGATTCCCCTCAAGGAGTAGCCACTGACGTCACTGTCAATATATGGACAGTGACGTCAAGGGCTTCCCCGAGCTCAGAGCTTAAAGTAGTACTGTGCCCGGTGAGTCCTCGGCTAGCGGAGAAGCTCCCTCTGCTCCTCGGCTATGAACTAATTCTGAAGCAGGGAGCTAATGGTTCCCTTCTTCAGAATTGGGTTTAACTGTATTTGCGTCCTGAAGATGCAGATACAGTTGACAGTGGGACACTGCCCGGAATCCGGGACGTTTGGGAGATATGCTATGGGGAACTGTGAAAACGGGTGCAGTTTGGACTTGAAAAACGGCTAGAGTCTTACATGGAGGCTGGCACTGGGGGGGGGGGGGGCTATTGAAAGGCTACCATACCACAGTTGTCAATAGCTACAGGGTGACTCCAAATATGATATTCCCTCACTCAAACACTGGGCATGCACCAAAAAGACAGAGAGTGCCCTCATAAATAGAGCCAGAGTGGCCCCATATACAGAGATCATAAACGGTGACAAAGTGCCCCCATAATAAATGCCAGTGTGCCCCCATAAGCAGTGTCAGATAAAGAGTTTCCCCTTACATTTTAGCCGTTGTTTCCATCACGTTTAGAGAACGCCCTGGGAAATCTCCTGCTGCAATTGTACCCATAGTGCTCCATTCACCTGACGGATGTGAAAAGACTGTTCTTTTGGCATCGTTCAGGCCGGCACGTTAATATGACTGTATAGAAATGGGTAGTCTACTATGCTATTCTATAGAGAGGCATCCCCCCAAAAAAGTATACTGCATGGTATACGTTTTTACCATGGGAGCCCACTAATGACGTATGCCACTGTATGACTATAGTGGCACAGGTCGCAGCCGTCCATTGGAGGTAGATGTTGGGAAATTCTCCTAATGTGTTCCCTGACAGAAGGCTCCAACAAAATGGAAGTAGAGCCAATACTGAGCTCTACCGGGATTGTCAAATATGACATTACTATGAGGTTGGCACTACTATGAGGTTGGCACTACTATGAGGTTGGCATTGTTGGCACTGCAGCACTATCAGCATTGTCAGTCTTGATGAAGAAAAGCCGGAAAGTCACAGGTTGGAGACCACTGGTTTAGATGGAGTCACCAATCGATTCCAGGAGGGGTTTACATCTGAAGACATTTGTTCAGCCCCTTGTGCCCGCCACTGGCACTTGTCCATCTTTTCTATCTCCAGTTTCCGGAGGGAGGTCACCACGTTTCTATTCAAGACGAAGCATGCAGACTTCTATATTGGGTACGCTTTCTTTACAAGTTTGGAGATCTGTATCCCATTAAAGGGGAAGGGTAGTGATAAATCATTTAGGTGCCACCATAGTGCAACATGATTGTTTCCACCTCCTGAAGAAAATGCTGCAGATTTAGGATGTAATGCATATCAGTAAGAGTCATCTGTATGACTTCCGAATGTTACAATTACTTTAATAGACCCCGGAGATGCCCTTTAACCAGGTCCCATTTTGGTTTTCCACTTTTGTAAGGGAATAAATAACATTGTTGTGTTGACTGGGTTTCCCTGGCGGTTAGCTTTCGTGTCACGGTGCAGGATCTCTCATTGTCTGCAGACTCCATGTATATAATTTCACTGTCAGGACCAGAGATAAATAGTTTGTTTGTCCTTGAATAGTTGGAGCACTGCAGACCTGTGTGTCATACTCCTTGTCACCTACAGATGGCAGCATATCTCCACCAGCTCCGGTCTATAGCCTTCCATGGAGGCAGCACTGACGTCATCATGTCACATACAGATTTGCACATTTACTGTCTCCTGATGTATAATGTATCATCTGCACAGTCCCGGGATATAATGTGCGTCCTGCTTACAGTCCTGATATAATGTGCTTCCTCGTCCGGGACGTTTCCCTGTGTTATACCCTCGCCCGGGACGTTTCTCTGTGTTATACCCTCGCCCGGGACGTTTCTCTGTGTTATACCCTCGCCCGGGACATTTCCCTGTGTTATACCCTCGCCCGGGATGTTTCTCTGTGTTATACCCTCGCCCGGGACGTTTCTCTGTGTTATACCCTCGCCCGGGACGTTTCTCTGTGTTATACCCTCGCCCAGGACGTTTCTCTGTGTTATACCCTCGCCCGGGACGTTTCTCTGTGTTATACCCTCGCCCAGGTAGTTTCTCTGTGTTATACCCTAGCCCGGGACGTTTTCCTGTGTTATACCCTCGCCCGGGACGTTTCTCTGTGTTATACCCTCGCCCGGGTCGTTTCTCTGTGTTATACCCTCGCCCGGCATGTTTCTCTGTGTTATACCCTCGCCCGGGACGTTTCTCTGTGTTATACCCTCGCCCGGGACGTTTTCCTGTGTTATACCCTCGCCCGGGACGTTTCTCTGTGTTATACCCTCGCCCGGGACGTTTCTCTGTGTTATACCCTCGCCCGGGACGTTTCTCTGTGTTATACCCTCGCCCGGGACGTTTCTCTGTGTTATACCCTCGCCCGGGACATTTCTCTGTGTTATACCCTCGCCCGGGATGTTTCTCTGTGTTATACCCTCGCCCGGGTAGTTTCTCTGTGTTATACCCTCGCCCGGGACATTTCCCTGTGTTATACCCTCGCCAGGGACGTTTCTCTGTGTTATACCCTCGCCCGGGACGTTTCTCTGTGTTATACCCTCGCCCGGGACGTTTCTCTGTGTTATACCCTCGCCCGGGACGTTTCTCTGTGTTATACCCTCGCCCGGGACGTTTCTCTGTGTTATACCCTCGCCCGGGACGTTTCTCTGTGTTATACCCTCGCCCGGGACGTTTCTCCGTGTTATACCCTCGCCCGGGACGTTTCTCCGTGTTATACCCTCACCCGGGACGTTTCTCCGTGTTATACCCTCGCCCGGGACATTTCCCTGTGTTATACCCTCGCCCGGGACGTTTCTCCGTGTTATATCCTCGCCCGGGACGTTTCTCAGTGTTATATCCTCGCCCGGGACGTTTCCCTGTGTTATACCCTCGCCCGGGACGTTTCTCCGTGTTATACCCTCGCCCGGGACGTTTCTCCGTGTTATACCCTCGCCCGGGACGTTTCTCCGTGTTATACCCTCGCCCGGGACGTTTCTCCGTGTTATACCCTCGCCCGGGACGTTTCTCTGTGTTATACCCTCGCCCGGGACGTTTCTCCGTGTTATACCCTCGCCCGGGACGTTTCTCCGTGTTATACCCTCGCCCGGGACGTTTCTCCGTGTTATACCCTCGCCCGGACGTTTCTCTGTGTTATACCCTCGCCCGGGACGTTTCTCTGTGTTATACCCTCGCCCGGGACGTTTCTCTGTGTTATACCCTCGCCCGGGACGTTTCTCTGTGTTATACCCTCGCCCGGGACGTTTCTCCGTGTTATACCCTCGCCTGGGACGTTTCTCCGTGTTATACCCTCGCCCGGGACGTTTCCCCGTGTTATACCCTCGCCCGGGACGTTTCTCTGTGTTATACCCTCGCCCGGGACGTTTCCCTGTGTTATACCCTCGCCCGGGACGTTTCTCTGTGTTATACCCTCGCCCGGGACGTTTCTCTGTGTTATACCCTCGCCCGGGACGTTTCTCTGTGTTATACCCTCGCCCGGGACATTTCTCTGTGTTATACCCTCGCCCGGGATATTTCTCTGTGTTATACCCTCGCCCGGGTAGTTTCTCTGTGTTATACCCTCGCAGGGGACATTTCCCTGTGTTATACCCTCGCCAGGGACATTTCCCTGTGTTATACGAAACGTGTTATACCCTCGCCCGGGACGTTTCTCTGTGTTATACCCTCGCCCGGGACGTTTCTCCGTGTTATACCCTCACCCGGGACGTTTCTCTGTGTTATACCCTCGCCCGGGACATTTCCCTGTGTTATATCCTCGCCCGGGACGTTTCTCTGTGTTATATCCTCGCCCGGGACGTTTCCCTGTGTTATATCCTCGCCCGGGACGTTTCTCTGTGTTATATCCTCGCCCGGGACGTTTCTCTGTGTTATACCCTCGCCCGGGACGTTTTCCTGTGTTATACCCTCGCCCCGGGACGTTTCTCTGTGTTATACCCTCGCCCGGGACGTTTCCCTGTGTTATACCCTCGCCCGGGACGTTTCTCTGTGTTATACCCTCGCCCGGGATATTTCTCTGTGTTATACCCTCGCCCGGGTAGTTTCTCTGTGTTATACCCTCGCCCGGGACATTTCCCTGTGTTATACCCTCGCCAGGGACATTTCCCTGTGTTATACGAAACGTGTTATACCCTCGCCCGGGACGTTTCTCTGTGTTATACCCTCGCCCGGGACGTTTCTCCGTGTTATACCCTCACCCGGGACGTTTCTCTGTGTTATACCCTCGCCCGGGACATTTCCCTGTGTTATATCCTCGCCCGGGACGTTTCTCTGTGTTATATCCTCGCCCGGGACGTTTCCCTGTGTTATATCCTCGCCCGGGACGTTTCTCTGTGTTATATCCTCGCCCGGGACGTTTCTCTGTGTTATACCCTCGCCCGGGACGTTTTCCTGTGTTATACCCTCGCCCCGGGACGTTTCTCTGTGTTATACCCTCGCCCGGGACGTTTCCCTGTGTTATACCCTCGCCCGGGACGTTTCTCTGTGTTATACCCTCGCCCGGGACGTTTCTCTGTGTTATACCCTCGCCCGGGACGTTTCTCTGTGTTATACCCTCGCCCGGGACATTTCTCTGTGTTATACCCTCGCCCGGGATGTTTCTCTGTGTTATACCCTCGCCCGGGTAGTTTCTCTGTGTTATACCCTCGCCCGGGACATTTCCCTGTGTTATACCCTCGCCAGGGACATTTCCCTGTGTTATACGAAACGTGTTATACCCTCGCCCGGGACGTTTCTCTGTGTTATACCCTCGCCCGGGACGTTTCTCTGTGTTATACCCTCGCCCGGGACGTTTCTCCGTGTTATACCCTCACCCGGGACGTTTCTCCGTGTTATACCCTCGCCCGGGACGTTTCTCCGTGTTATACCCTCACCCGGGACGTTTCTCTGTGTTATACCCTCGCCCGGGACATTTCCCTGTGTTATATCCTCGCCCGGGACGTTTCTCTGTGTTATATCCTCGCCCGGGACGTTTCCCTGTGTTATACCCTCGCCCGGGACGTTTCTCCGTGTTATACCCTCGCCCGGGACGTTTCTCCGTGTTATACCCTCGCCCGGGACGTTTCTCCGTGTTATACCCTCGCCCGGGACGTTTCTCCGTGTTATACCCTCGCCCGGGACGTTTCTCTGTGTTATACCCTCGCCCGGGACGTTTCCCTGTGTTATACCCTCGCCCGGGACGTTTCTCTGTGTTATACCCTCGCCCGGGACGTTTCTCTGTGTTATACCCTCGCCCGGGACGTTTCTCCGTGTTATACCCTCGCCCGGGACATTTCTACGTGTTATACCCTCGCCCGGGACATTTCCCTGTGTTATACCCTCGCCCGGGACGTTTCTCCGTGTTATACCCTCGCCCGGGACGTGTCTCTGTGTTATACCCTCGCCCGGGACGTTTCTCTGTGTTATACCCTCGCCCGGGACGTTTCTCTGTGTTATACCCTCGCCCGGGACGTTTCTCCGTGTTATACCCTCGCCCGGGACGTTTCCGTGTTATACCCTCGCCCGGGACGTTTCCGTGTTATATCCTCGCCCGGGACGTTTCCGTGTTATACCCTCGCCCGGGACGTTTCCGTGTTATACGCTCGCCCGGGTAGTTTCTCCGT